>NC_059267.1:7341780-7374280 GCF_017591435.1 Portunus trituberculatus
TTAGCCTCACAACACTAGAAGCAACGAAATTTTAATGAACATTGACAAAAATATAGTTTTTAGTCGAGAGAGAGAGAGAGAGAGAGAGAGAGAGAGAGAGAGAGAGAGAGAGAGAGAGAGAGAGAGAGAAAGTTGGCATTGAGTCACATGAGATGGCCGTGGAGTAAAACGAAAAATGTCAAAACTCGGTAATAACTGAGAAATACCAAAACACAATCCCAAGTAATGAATTAATGTTTCGTCCTTCACGTTAAAATCACAAATGGTCTAAACACGAACATACTGACATGGATTAGTTGCGTTGTTCTTTCTCCTCTGCATGTAAGTTAAATATATTCGTATGTTACTGCCTAGACTAACTGAAAAAACCTACACTTATTAACTGTAACTTTCTCAGCATCACAGTTTTCTTTCTAGATAACACGGCATCGCTTAACTGAATTTAGGTTGGTGTTTCCTGCGCGACCATGGAGTTATTAGTGATCACGTGACAAAGGGAGACAGCAGCACGAGGATTGGAAACTGTCTCTAGTATGGGATAATGCTGCTATGACTCTCTCTCTCTCTCTCTCTCTCTCTCTCTCTCTCAACCGTCACTGTATTCGACAAAAGTATTATTCAAATTTCTGATAAGAAAATTGCCTTACGTGGGACGCCTTTGGAGGAGGAGGAGGAGGAGGAGAAATGGTGAAATAGATGATGACGATGATGAAGAGCTTTTGATCATAACTTACCGTACATGGTGGTGGTGGTGGTGGTGGTGGAGGTGGTGGTGGTGATAGTGGTGGTGGTGGTGGTGGTGAGTGTGTTTCATACATGAGTTTAAACGATTCTGTTACAAGATTCAATCAAGACAAGAGAAGAGAAAAGAAAAGAAGAAGAAGAAGAAGAAGAAGAAGAAGAAGAAGAAGAAGAAGAAGAGAGAGAGAGAGAGAGAGAGAGAGAGAGAGAGAGAGACGCCCTCCATAAAGAGCTGGATGGAAAGGATAGGTAGATGGTGGTGGCGGGAGGAACGGGTTGGATGTAATAATATCATAAGAAAACTGAGCTCTGGAGAGGAGGAGGGAAGGGGAGAGGGATTACTAATGAACCTGGAATCCGTATGAAACTATTTTTTTCGGCGTTTTTGATCTGAAGAGAAGGGGAGAAGAGGACAAAGGGAGGTGAAAGGAGGAGGAGATGAGAAAGGGAAGGGAAGGGTAAGAAAAGAATGAAAGTATAGAAAAGGCAGATTGGTGAAAAGAGTTATGGGAAAAGTTAAACAAAAGGAGAGAGAGAGAGAGAGAGAGAGAGAGAGTATCCTAATACCGTACTGCTCGAACAAAACAATCGAAAAAAGAAGGAAAAACGTGCACGAGTTAAGAAAGAGACAAGAAAAAAAGAAACTTACACAAAAGGATGGAAAGAGGAACAAAGGAGAGATAAAAAGGAGAGGAGAAAATGGGAAAACAAAATCTTTAGATAAAACCACGTCAACAAGGAAAAGGAGGAGGAGGAGGAGGAGAATGCTTTTGTCTTTGCGCTCGCCATCCTTTCAATGCTTTCCTCCGGAGCACAACAAAAACCTGGCGTTGTTATGGCTTGGTGTTGGTGCAAGGCGGTTCTCAGACTCAACAACATCGTGCCCGTCTCCTCCACGAAGCACCTTTTCATCCTTTTAAAGCCTTTCATTGCTATTGCTTCTCATTAAACAAAAGGTCTGCGGTGCGACATAAAAGTGTGATCGGGTGAATGTTTACTTAACCAAACCTGACCAAACTAAATACAGTGCAATCTATCTAACACAATCCTAATTCAACCTAACCTAACTTGACCCAACGTATCTTACATTTACCAGTCCTTACCTAATCCACCTTAACCCAACCCAACCTAACAGAATTTGACTGAATATATAACCTAATTCAGTCTAACAACTTGACTTATCTTATCCATCTTAAACTAACGTAACATAAAACCACCATCTAACCTAACTGAACCTAACGTAACCTAACCTAACGTAACCTAACCTAACCTAACCTAACTGAACCTAACCTAACCTAACTGAACCTAACCTAACCTAACCCAACCTAACCTAACCTAACCTAACCTAACCTAACCTAACCCAACCTAACCTAACTGAACCTAACCTAACCCAACCCAACCTAACCTAACCCAACACAACCCAACCTAACCTAATCTAACCTAACTGAACCTAACCCAACTCAACCTAACCCAACCTAACCCAACCCAACCTAACCCAACCTAACCTAACCCAACCCAACCTAACCTAACCCAACCTAACCCAACCCAACCTAACCCAACCTAACCTAACCTAACTGAACCTAACCTAACCCAACCCAACCTAACCCAACCCAACCTAACCCAACCTAACCCAACCTAACCTAACCCAACCTAACCTAACCTAACCCAACCTAACCTAACCTAACTGAACCTAACCTAACCCAAACCAATAACCTAACCCAACCTATCCTAACCTAACTGAACTTAACCCAACCTAACCCAACCTTAACAGTGAAGTTGTCTGTAAATGATTATAATTCCTACACAGTGAAAATAATAACGTTATTTTACTTTTTCTCTTAGCTTGATTTATTTCTCAGATAAAGCTTTTTAGAGTAATATAGCAGCTTGGTGATTCAGAGAGAGAGAGAGAGAGAGAGAGAGAGAGAGAGAGAGAGAGAGCTGCCCTTGGTCTGAGGGGTTCACAAGTAAGTGCTAAGGAGTGTTGTAACTAAAAGGTGGCAGGGAGGGGAGTGAGGGGGGAAGGAGTAAGTGAGCAAGGTAAGGGGAAGGGAGGGAAGAGGAAGGGAGACAAAGAGGGAGGGTTAGGAAGATGGAGGTTTATAATATCATCATGACTCCAACACCATGACAATGTGTGTGTGTGTGTGTGTGTGTGTGTGTGTGTGTGTGTGTGTGTGTGTGTGTGTGTGTGTTGGGAGAGGGCACGGGTGAATAGATAAATGAATCCATGAATTAATGAATAAATAAAGAGGAAACACGATGCTGGTACGAGTATAAAGCATTTCCGTGAAGCTCCCCCGGAAGAGGAAGTTGAGTGCCTTTAATGAAAACGGTGTGTGTGTGTGTGTGTGTGTGTGTGTGTGTGTGTGTGTGTGTGTGTGGTATTGAATGCACAAAAAGATATTAAAAGGCCTCCCGGAATGTGTGTGTGTGTGTGTGTGTGTGAGAGCTGTGAAGTGTAGTGCAGTGAGTGAGGTGTCAAACTAATATACTAACGAGAAAAAGACGTTTAGAATAGTTCCTTGCCAACACAAAGAGCTTTATGTCTAAATCTCCTTATATATCTGATCTATTGTAAAATGTATAAGTATAAGATAATGTTTAAATAAAAAAAAAAAAGAGAGAGAGAGAGAGAGAGAGAGAGAGAGAGAGAGAGAGAGAGAGAGAGAGAGAGAGAGAGAGAGAGAGAGAGAGATGGAGGAGGAAGAACACAAGTAAACAGTAAAACCTCTCCGTTTACTCCTGTATTTCCTCCTATGACTTAAACTCTTGCGAGGGAAAGGTTTCAAGACTCTCATTCTTCAATTTTTTATGACACTTTCTGATCTTACTTTGGCGACATTTTTTCCTCCAACATGCCACGAAGAAATAATAACAAAAAAAACTTGGCTACAAAAAGAGGAAAAAATAAACATAAAATTAAACATGAAAAAGAATAAACATGAAAGTGACGAGAAATTTCTGATACAAAACAAGATCATAAAAACAGAAAAACAAATTAAAAATGGGAAAAAATGGGAAAAATAACAGATTTCAATAACAGATAAGTAAGTAAGGACGGAAAACAGCAGCGGAGCAAGCTACTCACCATGGTAGATAGCGCCCTCCTCTAGTAGTGCTTGCCACATACTAGCAGCCTGGTAGCGGGAGTGGACGGTGGAGGAGAGAGACAGCAGCCACTCACACAGCTCGGTCCCCACGCCACACCGCGGCTGCACGATGCCATGATGCCGTCTGTCCCGCAGCAGGTGAGGCGCTCGGGCCAGGATAAGCGTCCGCAGCACCCACGAGGCCTCGCACACCCGCTCGCTAGGGGCCTGGAGGGGAGGTAGAGGCGTCACACTGGGGTACAAAGGAGAGTAGAGAGCAGCAGACCTTTTGGCATTCATAGAGCTGTTCGTAGATAAAATACAGAAACCAAGAGAGTCGTCAGGAAATAAAGAGGAGGAAGGGACAGAAATTTGTTGGTCTTCCTAAACTGTTTGAGATGCAGAAAGTGGCAGACCTGTTGGCAATTATTAAGGTGTTTGTAGGTGAGATACAGCAACTAAGAAAGTCATCAGGGAGTATAGGGGAGGAAAAGATAGAGAGATTTGTTGGTCTTCCTAAACTATTTGTGATTAATGTAGAGGAGAAGTAAAAAGTGGCAGACCTCTTGGCAATCAAGGAAAAACAGAGGAGGAAGACAGTGAGAGATTTGCTATAGTCTTCCTAAACCGTTTGTGATTAATGTGATAGGATTAATGTGATAGTGTGAAAAGTGGTATACCTGTTGGTCCTTGTAAAACTTTTTGTCATAAGCTCCAAGAACCGAGTCACAATGCAGAGGAAAAAGAAACAGCGAGACTTGTTGGCCCTTCAGTAACCGAGAGCATCACAAAGGAATACAAAGGAGACAGAAACAGTAAGATATCTATTAATTTTCATAAAGGTGCAGCAATCGAGAGTCATAAGAGAATACAAAGGAGAGAGAAATATTGATAGACTTATTGGGCTTTCTAATTCTGTATGTGACCAGGAACACCAACCAAGAGCATCACAAAGGAACACAAAGGAGGTGGAAATAGTGACAGATCTTTTGTTCTTCATAAAGCTGCAGTAATCGAGCGTCATAAAAGAATACAAAGGAAGCACAAACAGTGACGGATGTGCACACTCATGAACTGTTCGTGGTAAACTGGATCATCTGAAGGTAGAGATGCTGGAGAGTAACGACAGAGACTTCTACCTATTTATCGATTCATCAATGAGAGAGAGAGAGAGAGAGAGAGAGAGAGAGAGAGAGAGAGAGAGAGAGAGAGACACAACACAAGATGCGGGAGTGAGGCTATGCGGGCGGGGAAAGTGAGCAGAGACAAGGCTTCTGTGTGTGTGGAAAACGGAGAGAGGGGGAAAAAACACAAACGTAAGCAGGAAAACATTGATATCGCCCTCATTCCTATGTCCAAGGGCGTGCCTGAGTGAGGAAGAATAACCGTGTCCTCATTTGCTCCATCTCACTAACAACTGCCACTATCACCACCACCACCACCACCACCACCACCACGCACAGCCACACAAACTCTAACCAGACTTACAAAAAAACATTAGAATCCATATATAAACAACAAAAAAGCTACTCAAACACACTCAAAACAACTCCATGCCTGCTTGTGCATTTCCATCTTCCTACGACTTGATTTCTTTTAAGGGGGAGGTTTCAAGACATTTATCCCTTTAATTTGGCTAACTATACTAACCTTTTAGGGAACTGGCAATCAAGTGGGCCTTTTTTGTTATATTTTTGTTGCCCTTGGCCAGCTTCCCCTCTTCCATAAGAAAAAAGAAAAGCTCTGCAGTCGCGGCCATGGTGGCAACTCTGCATGATCACAGGACACAGGTAAACATATGATGCAGGTGTGACTTACTGACGCGTGAGAAAAACAACAACTATTATTTCTTTTCTTTTTATGTACTACATACCTGCTGTAACTCAGGAGGTCTTGCTAAATGAGGACCGTATTCTGAAACCTTTCTCCATTCCACCTCGACTGCTTTCAGAACGCTTAAGTTGAAATTACACAAGTTTTGAAGGGTGGTTCTGGTGACAGAGTATAACAAATTTCCCACACTAATAACGGGATCACTCCTTTAGATACAACAAGGCAAGAATTATCTCCTGTAAGATGAAAAGTCCTCACGTGTACAAGTAGAAAAGAAAACCCTGCAGCTTACTAGTATAAGGAAGAGTTTTTTTTTTTTTTTCATGCACCGCACCTCACAGCTGCCTCTGTTATCCAGCCTACAGGGAACATCAAACACTCCCATGTTCCCTTAAGTATGACAAGACGAGATTTACCTCCCTTCTCGCTCTCACTTTCACGCTTCTCTCGCTCTCCTCTCACAGAAATTCAATAGCTCGTTTTCCTAGAACCCTTTCCTAGCAACTGTGAGAGTCGGTGTACGGCGCACCTCAGCCGTCCCACGAGCCGAGTAGAGCCAGGGATTACTGCTTCAAACACACCCCGCTTGTCTCTCCCTCTGGGGGACACTGGAGGGCGGAGAGGTGAAGGAAGGAGATGAGAAAAGAGAATCTGTGAAGTGAGGCATGGGTAAGGTATGAGAGAAGAAATGGAGGAATATGAGGCGAGGTATGAGAGAAGTGAAGGAATATATGAGGCGAGGTCTGAGAGGAGCTATAATGAAAGGTATGATGGGAGTTATGAGGGAATTAGTGATGAGGACTATGGGGAGAGATATGAGGGAAGCTATTGAGGAAAACTGAGGAAAGATATGATGGAAGCTGTGAAGGTTGAGGTGGAGTATGAGAAGCTCTGTGAAGGAATGAAGGGAACTGTAAGGGATGTGAGAGTAAGAAAGGAGCAATGAGAAGGGACAGCAGACAAGTCACGTGCCCAACCTTCCCTCCCTATCAGCGTGGCACCGGGGGTTAGAGTGGCACAGGGCATGCGGGCACCGGCATCGTCTTACCCACCGCAGTGACGAGGAGCAAGGCACGTCATGAACCGATACTTTGAAAAGACCTGCTCTCTTACCACAACTATTTCCAAAGGCTAAAAAGATAACAAGCCTGGTTCTCATGAGTGTTTCTCCGGTTCATAACACAGAAATGTTGTTAATCTGTCACTACAACCATGAAAACACCCTAAAAACTCGTCACGTCAGCTAGAAACCCTTAAAAAGTAGCGGATGTGCAGCACAGAAGAGTTTTAAAATTATGATCCTTGTTCTCTTCTCCAGGACTTTGAAAAGGACCATCATCGTGTCTAGTCGTAAGTGGCAGGGTTAAGAAGGATCCCCTCGCGGCCTCCGGGTATAGACGTGAGGATGAGGGCAGGGACAAGGACGAGGACGAGGAAAGGGACGTGTCGAGAATGCGAGAACTAAACCCTCTTAAGGTCTTCAGGTTTATGTATACAAGACGAGGGTGAAGCGAACGTGATGGAGCTTAGCATGAAGTCTGAGCGTACGAGAGAGAGAGAGAGAGAGAGAGAGAGAGAGAGAGAGAGAGAGAGAGGGAGAATTTTACCCACCTCTTTCTGCTTAGTCTCCGTGATTCTCTTTTTTTCTCTTTCTTTTTTTTCTCTTTTTTTCATTTTCTTTTAGTGACAATGGATACACAAAAAAGAAAAAGTATGGGTGTGTAAGAGAGAGAGAGAGAGAGAGAGAGAGAGAGAGAGAGAGAGAGAGAGAGAGAGAGAGAGAGAGAGAGAGAGAGAGATACAACCAGTCCCGCATCTTCTTACGAGGCAAAAATCAGGCCGGTCTTGTGAAAATTATGGTCCCTTAAGATTTCACCTCCCCAGATTCCATTTTCCATCTCAATTTGTCAGTTTTATTCAATCAGAATCGTGAGTGAGTGGTACTGGTGTTCCCCGGCGCCCGCACACTTCATGGGAGAGAGAGAGAGAGAGAGAGAGAGAGAGAGAGAGAGAGAGAGAGAGAGAGAGAGAGAGAGAGAGAGAGAGAGAGAGAGAGAGAGTCTCTCTCTCTCTCTCTCTTATTGTTTACATAGAAAAAATATAGTAAGCTTATCAAACAGAAAACAAAATAAAATGAAAAAAAAGGTGAATGAAAGCAACGTACACATACTCATTTCATCTCTCTCTCTCTCTCTCTCTCTCTCTCTCTCTCTCTCTCTCTCTCTCTCTCTCTCTCTCTCTCTCTCTCTCTCTCATTTCCGGTGACCTCTCTCTCCCAGCTCTCCGTCAGACTGTAAAGGGAGTTATGGCGGTCACTAACACTCCAAGCTATTAATCTCTTCCACTCTCTCTTCTATTAGTTTACATCACTCTCCCTTTTATTGTCATTCATGGACGTTTATTCTTATTAAAGCTCCTATTTCTACTCTCTCTCTCTCTCTCTCTCTCTCTCTCTCTCTCTCTCTCTCTCTCTCTCTTTCATTAGTTTTCACTCACGCATTTAATCTCTTCTTATTAATTCATTTTTATTTTCTCTACATTATTGCATTTGATTTTTTCTTTTTCTTTCCTCTATTTCATTTTATTTTTTTCTCCTTTACTTTCGCTCATTTTGATTTTTTTTCAATTATTTTTTGCTTTCTAGTTATCATTATTTTCAGTATTTATTTTTTACTCTCATCCGTTTAGTTTTTATTTCCTCACACATCTTTTATTCTCCCATTTTTGCCTCCTATTCATATATTTCACTATTTTTTTCGTTCTATTTCAGTTTCTTTAGTTAAGTCTCGGGTTCCTAGTCTTCTCTCCTCAATTTTACTCCTTCCCTTTCTCTGCCTTTCATTTTCCTCTTACGTATTAATCCCTTTCCTTATTACGATTTTTCTTCGTTAGCTTTATTTCATTATCTTGTATCCTGCTAATGTTTTTATCTCTTAATTTTCTTTCACCAGTCTTTCATCATTAGCCTTCTCTTTTTATTTTACTCTTCTTTTTTCTGGCTCACACTTCCTCTTATGTATTTACTTGTTTTTCATTAGCTTTTCTCAGTATTTTAACATTTCACTAATCTTTACTTCCATCCATTTCGTTTTCCTATCATTAATCTCAGTATTAGTCTTACTTTTTATCTAACTCCCCTTTCTCTCTCTCTCTCTCTCTCTCCTTCTTACTTCCTCTTACGCATTTACCTCCTGTATTAACACATTTCTTTATCCTTTATCCATGACCAGTTTCCATCACAAGTCTGTTTTAATATATATTATTTTCTATCTACCTCCCTTTCCTCTTTCACTTCCTCTTACGTATTTACTTTCCACTGTATTAACAAATTTCTCTATCCTTTACCCATGACCAGCCTCCATTACAAGTCCGAGTTTTAATCTTTTCTATTCTATCTACCTTCCTTTTCTCTTTTACTTCCTCTGACTTATCTCTCTCTCTCTCTCTCCGTATTAACACATCTCTTCGTTACTTTTCACCCATGCCCAGTCTCCATCACGTCTCAGTTTTGGTCCTTTTCTTTTTCATCCAACTCCCTCTCCTCTTTTACTTTCTCTTTCGTGTTTGCTTCTCGATCTTCTCTTCGTTACCCTTCGCCCATGACCAGTCTCCAAGGTGTGTTGCCATAGCATAGTGACACGTGTGCAGTGTTGCCAGGTAGCGGCAGGTTATACAAGGATCTCTCAGGCAGGCTGCTATTAAAGCTGACTGGTGGTAATGGTGTTAGTAGCAACGTGTGTGTGGGAGGAGGGGGTGCCAGTGTGTGTGTGTGTGTGTGTGTGTGTGTGTGTGTGTGTGTGTGTGTGTGTGTGTGTACGAATGTGTACGTGTTACATAAAGCACGGCTGATCAAAGGCTACAAAAATTAAAAGGGTGATGGGTAAAAGATAAATAGAGATAAAAACAAAACAAAACAGGGTCCATCTAACTATATTCCCTCCTAAAGATATAAAAAAGAAAAGAGACAACTTCGTAAATTTCCTTTAACATTTCAAGAAATTCTTGCACAACAAACATGATGGACGTCACTTTTCTTACGAATTTATGGAATATATACACATATATATATATATATATATATATATATATATATATATATATATATATATATATATATATATATATATATATATATATATATATATATATATATATATATATATATATATATATATATATATATATATATATATATATATATATATATATATATATATATATATATATATAAACTGTTATGCGCAAGTTAACGTGGAGAGAGAGAGAGAGAGAGAGAGAGAGAGAGAGAGAGAGAGAGAGAGGTGATGAGGGGGAGAACATCCTGCAGCCCCATCAGCAAGTATTCAGCAGCAGCAGCAGCAGAAGCGTTTGAAATTGAGCACGTCTGTCAACTAACGAACCTCCGAAGCCAAGGCCACACTGATTCGAAACACTCGTCCCCTTTTCGAACACGATAACTGATTCCCTTGGAACTTTATATTTGCCAGGAGTGAAATAGAACTACTACTCTTTACACATGTATACTGTGAAACCAGAGAGAGAGAGAGAGAGAGAGAGAGAGAGAGAGAGAGAGAGAGAGAGAGAGAGAGAGAGAGAGAGACTAAAAAATAGATACAGACAGAATTGTAGAGAGAGAGAGAGAGAGAGAGAGAGAGAGAGAGAGAGAGAGAGAGAGAGAGAGAGAGAGAGAGAGAGAAATGCACAAAAACTAAAAATAGACAGACAGAATCGTAAAAGAAAAAAACACACACACAGAGAGAGAGAGAGAGAGAGAGAGAGAGAGAGAGAGAGAGAGAGAGAGAGAGAGAGAGAGAGAGAGTCCTTACCTCCACTATGGGCATGGCGGCGTTGCTGGGTGAGTCCAGGTCTTGGGATCGTTGGGGCTCCACCTGAGTCCTGCCTCGCCGTCCCCCCTTGGCCCGTCTCCGCCCCTTGGCTCTGCTCTTCACCCCCCCTTCCCCATTCATCACCCGGCTGGACCCTTTGCCCTCACTCATCTCCTCCTCTTCGTCTTCCTCGTCGTCATCCTCCTCGTCCTCTTCCTCGTCCTCCTCGTCCTCGTCTTCTCTGTCTATCCCTCTGAAGGTGACAGCGGGCGTGCTCTCTTCCTCTTCCTCGTCCTCCTCGGCTGTGTCTTGAGACTCGCAGCGGAGGCGAAGCACTGCACTGCGTAGGCTGGACCGCCGAGGGCTGACGGAAGGACTGTCGAAGCTGGCGGCGCGGGTGAGACTAGGGCGACGGGGCATCTCCCTAGTTGGTGTGCCAGGGACTGGAGAGGACTTGGTGGGGGTGCCGCGCGGAGTGGAGTTACGGGAAGAGGAATCCCTAGAAGGCGACTCTGACTTGTTCCTCTCATGGGAAGGCGACCCGTAGGTGGAGTCTGAGCTCCTCTGCTGCGGCGACGAGGTGTCCCTGGACGGGGGCGGCGTGCCGCGGGGCGCCATGCTGAAGCCTTTGGGCAGGGTGCTGGAGGCTCGCGGCACTGATATGGAGCTGCTTCTCTGCTGGTGTGTGGAGGCGGGTTGCCTCACAGGGGAAGAGGAGGCGGCCCTAGTAGGGGAATGGGTGGAGGAGCGGCGTGGCTGTTCCCTGCCCATGACAGGCTCCTTGGGCAGCTCCCGCGGCGTGCCTGACCGCCGCCGTCGGGATCCCACGCGCCGCCAAAGAGCGCGGCCCTCGTCCAGCATGGATCCCGAGGAGGCTGTGGAGACACACACATAAACACATCAATTAGACATCTGCTGCCTTCTCTGCCTCACGTCACCAGTAAAGTCACGTTCAAAAGTCAACTGACCTGTCACACTCGCTGCAACTTTTTTGCCTTGGTGGTGTCCCTCAGACTTAAGCCGCAAGTGTTGCTGAAAGTCGTCTTACACAACGACAACTGACACACTGACAGTAGATTAAGCTAATTTAGCCGGGTCGCAGCTAGGGTCGTAGATATCTATTAGGGCTAGAATTTTTAATTGTCTCAGATTTCCTGGGGAAAGGGGTGTCTTAGCTAATTTGAAAAACGATGTGCAGAAAAAAATACGACATGAATTGCGGCATAAGTGTGTTTAGAATTAAAAACATAACCTTTAATGTTATTATTCATACTTACTGGTGTATGATAAGGCTTTCTTAATTAAATCATAAGATAAAAGTAAAAATAAAGATTTTTTTAAAGTAAGAGCAGTAAAAATAAAAGGTTGTTGATTTCGGTTTAAACACTTAATCTAGGAGTGTTGAAAAATAATGGATATCACTGTCACGTCCTATATATGGTGGTGATCAGTGAAAAAAAAAGAAAAAAAAAAAAAGAACAGCACCGCTGTCTGACGTACGACGTACTAGGGTAAGCGCCGTTAGGAAGACTGTCTGATAAGGAGTGTAAACAGTAGCTGATGTCAGGTGAGGTAGGGATGTTAAGTCTGTATCCCACGAGGTTATGGCAAGTGGGTCTGGAAACAATATTAAATTTCCGTTTACGGAAATTGTTGTTCTTGAGATAGCAGCTGCCTCAAGATCACTTCCCTGTGTTATTTCAGTTATGCCCGGGTTTGCTTTCAGGAATGTCCTTAAATCCGCTGCAGTCCAAGATGTTAGCGCTGAGAAATTAATTTTAGTTTTTGAGTTGGTGCAGGGTGCGGTGTGAGCTCATGCGTTATTGTTGTAGCTTGCTCGCTGCCGCCAGCAGCCGAGGATAGTAATCGTACCGGGAAAAATTAAGTCTCCGATACAAATTTATATTTTCTATACATTACATGGATTTGCCTATTGTTTAGTACATTCAAATGAAAGTATATATTGGTATACGTCCATTGAGGTCAACAGAAAATGACAAATTACCTCTCGATATAATTTTAGGCCATTTTAAGAATATCACCTGAAATTATCAATAGAGGCTCAAACAATGTCATATGACGTCAGTTATCGTGAGATTAATTGATATAGATTTCAGACGCATTAATGTGCAACGATACACCTGTGTAAGCTTAATTAAAGCTTGCCCCAAAAAGTATTTATTTTCCGGCAAGAATTACAAAATCTGGCGCTGTCTGTTATCAAAACGCTGACTGCGACGCAGACCACATTGGCAGTGAGTGTGGCAAGGTGACTGCTGGCCATGACTGTACCTCACCCCACCTGTATCATCCCCGCCTGTCTTTCTGCAACAGGTGCACCGCGCACCCCTACACCTCACCTCCGCAGGCTGGGACAACACTTTCGCACCCTAATAATCTTGTGTTTTGTCACTACAGACTCTTCAAACAGCTTTCTCTGAATACACACGCGTCGCAAATTTTAATCCCTCTACAAAAACTATAAAAAAAAGATATATGATCCCAACACTAAACACGCATTAAAGGATTTCCGCATATTACGAAAAAATAATAATAGTCTCCTGGAAACCTTGCCACCTGCTAATGATTACAAAGAATTACGTATTTACAGGTGATGATGATGATGATGATGATGATGATGATGATGATGATAATGATGATGATGATGATGATGATGGTGATAACAACAACAACAACAACAACAACAATAATAATAATAATAATAATAATAATAATAATAATAATAATAATAATAATAATAATAATAATAATAACAACAATAATAATAGCAACAATGATAACAACAAGAACATTTGCCATTGACTCACCTAAATGAATTGATAGGTACACATGCGTTTGACAGGTAGTTCAACAAAAGACACTAGGAAAACTAACACTAGCATGGAGTGAAAGACAAGAAAGTGAGAAGTTTTGTGAATAGAATACAATGATGAACAACGAATCACGATACCGATGAAAAGCAGGAAAAAAAAGACAGGAAGGACGAGGAGGAGATTAAAGAGAAGATGTAAAGTGATAGAGAGAGAGAGAAGAAAAGTGCAGATAAGTTGGAAGCGTGCGCGAGAGACAAGTGGTAAAAGAGAAGCGAAAGAAGAGACGGCGAGGAATGTGAACGAGAGAAATCACACTGAAAGAGGAGGAACAGAGAGAACCAAAGCGAAAGATGAGACAGGTTTGAAGGAGGGACAAAAAGACAAACAGGAGTTAAGAAGCAGGGTAAAACAAAGAGGAAAGAGGAACCAAAGCAGGACTAAAGCAAGGAAGGGAGGACGGAGAGAAGATGCAAGGAAGAGAATCAAGGAAGGATAAATACGAGAAAAATGAGACAGAGGTGAAGGAAGGATAGAAATACGAGAAGAAGAAGAAAGAGGCGATAAGGATAAAAGAAAGACAGTGAGAAGGAAATGGAAGGAGAGATGGGCGTAAGAGATAAGGATAAAGGATGGAAAGAGGGAAGGAAGAAAGGAAGAAAAAGAGAAAGGAAAAAAATGGGAGGAAAAATGTAACTGAGATGGAGAAGAGACAAAGAGAAAAGATAAAGGGAGATACAGAAAAGGATAAGGAGATAAAGAAGGTAAAGAAGGTGAAAGAAAACTTATCGATAGGAGAAAAGGATACGATGGATGACGATGGAGGAGAGAAAAAGAGACACTGATATGAGAGAGAGAGAGAGAGAGAGAGAGAGAGAGAGAGAGAGAGAGAGAGAGAGAGAGAGAGAGAGAGAGAGAGAGAGAGAGAGAGAGAGAGCTCACCGTCTTTTCTGTTGGAGTTGTATAACACGTCCTGCATAAACTCCTTATTCCTCTGCAACAAAAGGAGAAAAAGACTTTAGAACAAAACATCATTACAGAGATGAAAACTTCCATCTCTTACTTGGCCAGAGTGGAGTTGCAACAGGCCACACGTGCGAAGTGGTGGGTTCTGTAGCCTTGCGCGGTGACCAGGATGAGAACAGGCGCACCCCTCGTACAGTGACAAATATATACAGTAATCTTCTATTTTTCATTGCCATTATTTCCTTAATCTTAATCTTAATTCCTTCGATGTGCTGAGAGTCTCCTTCACATCCTGATGGGTCACAGGACTTAACCCCTTCAGTACTGAGACGCATTTTTTACCTTGATATTTGGGTATGAGTAGACGATTTTATTTGCATTAGGAAGGGTCTATGGAAGTCAAAAGATTAATGGCCAGAGTCTTTACTATTCTAATCCCATCATGTGTTCCTGAAGCTGCATGAAACTACCAAAATAGTAAGCAGAATGAATATGAAACTACGGCATGGTACTGAAGAGGTTCATGTTAATGGAGGAACGATAAACACACTGTGAATTATTAGAGAATAGTATCTAACCCACTCAGGACTGTACATGTATATACCACAGACAAACAATAGAAGAAAACAGTTCACACGAGTCAGTGGTGCAGCAAATGCAACACTTGAGCGTCACCTGAACTTGCTGGGTTCTAGAGCGGGGACTGAATCCGCACATGACAAGGACGTGGGCTTGATACTTAACAGCCAAGAAAACAAGGAATTAGAATCATACAACTCACGACGAGACGCCACGCTCCATTTCAGAACATTACGTTATCTAGACCAACTATTCCGCTTCTAACTGCTTCTCGTGAAGGAAAACTTAAAAGCACTACAAGGAAACTTTACTTTACATATTTCGCCTCTCAAATCACTCCCCACTCCCGCCCCAGAAGACGAACAAGAAGACCACACTGATAAAAACAAGATCACAGAACGCTATTTTCTCGAGGACGATGCATTGAAGCTCATTCTCTCAAGGTCAGACACGAAAAAAACAAAAGACGATCAAGAAAAAAGAAAAGAAAAGCAGCAGCATACCCGTTGACCATTATACGTCTGTTTGTGATAAGCCACACCATTCAACTACGTATTTAGACAATGAAGGATAGTATAGGTGAAAACGTTAAATCGTTCCGTACAAGATGAATAAAAAAGTTAAAAAAGAATCTAAAGAGGAGGATGAAAGTTAATACAACACCTGGGGAGGGAAGGCAATTAACATCCCACACCTGTCTTTGCTCAGGTAACCGCTGCTCTCCGCTTGTTACTGACAGCACAGCAATAGCTACACAGTCTTCTTGCCTTTACGGATGTTGTTGATAAGTTTATGATTCCCAAAGTTATGTTCTCTAGTTCTCAGGGTCTTAATTGTTGGTGATTAGAAATGCCTCGCTTGTTAAATGGTGTTGCTACGCGTGGACTGAAGAACCTGACGAAACTGATTGATCTCCCTGGATGAACGCTGGCCTGGTTTGGTTAAGGAAAGGCTGTTGGTGTTTGATGAAGTATTAAGTAATGGTTTGTTTAGGTTCATTAGATGGTGTGTGTGTGTGTGTGTGTGTGTTTATGCAAGAGGGAGAACTGCGAAGGGCAACAAAATATTAGAAAAAATGCCCACTGGAACTGAATTTTCCCTAAAAGATTCGAAAAAATTAGCCAAAAGGCTGGGACAAATGTCTTGACACCTCTCTCTTAAAAGAAGTCAAATCGTAGGAAGATGGAAATACACTGTGTGTGTGTGTGTGTGTGTGTGTGTGTGTGTGTGTGTGTGTGCACCAGGAAGGACCAATATCTTGATTCTTCTTTCCTCCACACACACACACACACACACACACACACGTACCCATCATATCCAATTACAATTTTCAGTATCATATCAAATCTTTTTCCTGACTTTTCCTACTTCCGGCACAACATTAATCACAAATCTTGCAGGCACGGAGTTTGGAGCAACACGACGACAACAACACCACCACCACCACCACCACTCCACTCCACTGTCGCAACACAAACTTAAAACACTCGCCATGAATACCAGGTAAACGTGCACACTGTAATACACCAGCCACAAACACACACGTACTCAAAGTAACCCACAAAAGAGCCACACAATTACATCTTCCACCGCTGGATCTCCACATTCATCTTCGTTTTTCCTCCACCAAGCGACGTCAAAGAGAGACAACATGGTGGAGAGACAGGTCCTTCCTCCACGGGGCTGAGGCAGTGGTGGTCGTGGAGGAGAAAGGTGGAGGAGAACACTCTTCTATCACGCTGCCACTACGATACTGGAGGCAGGCAAGGCGGCGCCCCAAAGATTCCGTGACTTACCATCCACTCAGCTGCTTACCTCATGCTCTCTTAGTGGTTTAGTCCTCTGCTCCATTTACCCCAACCTCATTCAGTGTCTCGTGTCCCCTTATCCCTCCTCCCTGTCCCCTCCATCTTCTCATGCCTCCCTACACTTCTATCATTGATCCTTTCTACTTTTGGCAATCACTCCTTCCACCCTCCCCATCCTCCTTCACTATTTTATTTCTCTTTATTCCTCCACCAGTCCCCCCAATATCTCAACTATCCATTCCATCTACTACTCGCTTCTACTCTTTTTTCATGTCTCCTTATCCCTCCATCAGTACTTACTCTTCTACTAACCTCTTCAACCTACCCTCACTTACGTTACTACCATTCTCCTCCTCCTATCGCAGCCCTTCACCTCACCAAGAGTAATCCCCATCTCCTTCTACTCTTCTCCTTCACTTAACAATATCCCTATATGTAAGTCCTGCATTTACAGCCTTCCTATTCTCCATCTCCACTTACTCTCTATCCATTCCAGTGTCCACCTCAACCTTAACCTGAGCCTCTCCTTCCACTTTCCTCCTCCCTCCTGATCACTAACACACCAATTTCCTTCTAGTCTCTCCAGCATTCACCAGCCTCCCTCCACATCATTTCCTCCCTCTCCTAGCCAATCTCTCAAGCTCATTCCCCTCTTCTCCCTGCTCTTCACCCTCTTCCCTGCCCTCACCCTCCTCTTCCTTTCCTTTCCCCCAGCAGTGACCGACACAAACAGCTGCATTTCTCACCACTCATCGCTGATCTAGGTCGTGGCGCAGCGTGACTCGGGGGCGCACACACAGATACACAGACAAACAGATAGACAGGCAGAGTAACATGTAAGACAGAGCTGTACAGACTTGTCATATTGCGCACAAAATGACACGCACACACACACACACACACACACACACACACACACACACACACACACACACACACACACACACACACACACCTGTCGTATTGCGTTTATTCTTACTTTACAGAACATGGACTCGTAGGTTTTCCTTCCTGTCACTTCTAACACAACGCTCTTCCTTCCCATTTCAAGTTTTTTTTTTTTTTCATTCATTTTCATCTCCTTCCTGCTCCAACTAATACTTTCCTTTCCAGAATGTGACTTTGCGGACTAGTTGTGTTCAGGCTAACTTGGCGGGATATACATACATGGCCTCTTTCCTCTCCTGCACCATTTCCACCGCATCCTTTCCTTTCCATCCCAGTCCTCTTCCATTTAATAATTCACAACTCTAAAAGCGACTTCCTGACTTAATAATATTACGTATTCAGACTAACTTGGTGGGATACATATGGCTTCTTCTCCCTTTAGCTCCATTTCCAGCACATCCGTTCCCGCACAAAATTCTCAGAAAAAAAATAGTAAAAGAGATCGGATGTAAACGAGGCAATATATCTATCGTATTTGCAGCAAGTGAAGTAATTTTTTTCTGCGCATTTCACAGGTGAGTGTTCTGACTATCCCTTAACATAATGACAAGGACAGCCACTGGAGTCAGACGTCCCACTCTAAATAACAGAGGAAGTGAAACAGAACAAGGAATCCCATGTCAGTCATCGGTATTTCTGTATTTTTGTGTGATTTCTTTTCCCTAACTCTTCTTCTTCTTCTTCTTCTTCTTCTTCTTCTTTTTGTTCCTCCTTGTCCACCTCCTCCTCCTTTTCTCTTTACAGGAATTGATTTAACGGAAGTCATGTTCTCCAGTGCTCCTTCGATATTACAGAACAATGAGAGAGAGAGAGAGAGAGAGAGAGAGAGAGAGAGAGAGAGAGAGAGAGAGAGAGAGAGAGAGAGAGAGAGAGAGAGAGAGAGAGAGAGAGAGAGAGAGAGAGAGAGAGAGAGAGAGAGAGAGAATAAAAAAACAGTGCGGATTCGAGGAGACGAAGCACCAAGCGTCACATAAAGGTGGATAGACTGGCCTACGGACACACACACACACACACACACACACACACACACACACACACACACACACACACACACACACACACACACACACACACACACACACACACACACACACACACACACACACACTCCTCTCGCGTACATCTGTGTGAGCTTTGAGTCTCGTGTGCTTCAACGTGTACCTGTGTGTATGTGTGTGTGTGTGTGTGTGTGTGTGTGTGTGTGTGTGTGTGTGTGTGTGTGTGTGTGTGTGTGTGTGTGTGTGTGTAAGCCTATGGGAGTTCAGGTGTGTTCTATAGGCTTATCTTTTCTCTATTTTTTGTGCATTTTTCTGTGTGTATGACTGTTTTTCTTTTCTTTCTATTTGCTATTCGGTATGACTTTTTTTTTTTTTTGTTAAGTTGCTGAATTTCTTCTTTCTACTTCGTCTCCTTTTCCTCCTTCTCTCGCTCCTTCATTTCTATCTCTCCTCCTCCTCGTTCTCGTCTTCATCGTCCTCCTGGGAGTACTCATAACAAATGACTTAAAATGTGCCGCACAGTGTTCGGCCGCTGGTCGTAAAGCTAACACTGTTTTAGGATTTATCGCGCGTAATTTTGATTATAAAACACCTGAAGTCATAACGCGTCTTTATACATCATTAGTGAGACCGCATTTGGAATACGCGGTTCAGTTCTGGTCTCCATGTCATCAAAAAAACATTAATAAATTAGAGAGCGTTCAAAGACGAGCAACGAAACTAATC
Source organism: Portunus trituberculatus (assembly GCF_017591435.1). Classification (NCBI taxonomy): domain Eukaryota; kingdom Metazoa; phylum Arthropoda; class Malacostraca; order Decapoda; family Portunidae; genus Portunus; species Portunus trituberculatus. Next base: position 7,361,129 of record NC_059267.1, read on the forward strand.
TCCGGAATACGTGGCCTGTCATATGAAGAACGTCTCAAAAGACTAGATATGTTCTCCCTCAGAGATCGTCGCATCCGAGGTGACCTCATTCAAACGTTTAAAATACTTAAAAATATAGATAAGATCGACTATGAAAATCTTTTTGAGCTTTCGCAATCAATAACGAGAAATAACGGCTTGAAGCTTAAAGGACAGCGATTTAATACTGATTTGCGAAGAAACTTTTTTAACGTAAGAATAGTTGAACACTGGAACAAGCTGCCAGCGTCCGTCGTCCAAGTTAACACGGTAGCTACGTTCAAAAGTAAATTAGACAAGTTTTATAAAGAAAATGGTTTCCGATAATTTTTTTTCTTTTAGCGATAGTAGTAGTTACACTAGATACCTCTTTTTCTTAGCGATAGTAGTAGTTACATTAGTACTCTCTTTTTCCCATCTTTCCTGTAAATTTCCCGATTGTCCTTCTCAGCAATCGGGGTGTATTTTTCGTCTTATTTCTTGCCGGGTGACGCCGGAGGGAGTGGTGGGTGGGGAGGAGCTTCATCTGTTCTATCCTTACCTCCTACTAAGTATGTAGCTTCTGTACATGTAGTTTAGTAAACGAGTGACCTCGTCATAGTTCGCAAGGCCTCCTGTCACTCATCTTTCCTATGTATTCCTATGTATTCCTCCTCCTTCTCCTTCTCCACCTCCGCCTCCTCCTCCTCCTCCTCCTCCTCCTCCTTCTCCTCCTCCTCCTCCTAGACATCATCAATTCTTCAAGTTTTCGTTAATACGTAATACTTTCTTCATTAATCTCATTCTTAATTAGCAGGAAACACACACAGACCCACCCACCCACCCACCCACACACACACACACACACACACACACACACATTCCTTCCTCCCCAACTCACATAATTGACTCTTATTGCAACAGTCACGTAACTCACTTCAAAGTATATTTAACCTGACAGTTATTAATACGCCACAAGAGACATTCATCCCCTCACCAACACCTGGACACTGTGACCTATGACACTTGACCCCGCTAGCCATCTATACCTGGGATATTGTCGCGTCAAATCCCACCACCCCCTCTCTTCCCTCCCTTCTGGGTTTCACATGTCTGCAGTGCCCTCCCTTCCCCCCACCTCCCACTGAATACCACTCCCACGCACCCTTTATCTCTGTATACCTGTGCGTCTTACCTGGACGCCCACCACAGCTGACGCACGGCTGATTTACCTTAACCAACCTGCGCGCGCTTGTGTGTGTGTGTGTGTGTGTGTGTGTGTGTGTGTGTGTGTGTGTGTGTGTGTGTGTGTGTGTGTGTGTGTGTGTGTGTGTGTGTGTGTGTGTGTGTGTGTTCAGCCGTCATTCTTCACCCTTGAGTAATTGGCCGCCATTAAGCGTGTGTATACCTGTTTGTTTTGCCTGTTTGCCATGACAACACTTCGCCAACGTTCCTACAGTCGCCGTGGAAATCGTCAAACTTGCAGGATTGGCGTGCGAGGGGGGAAATTTTTCATGACTTGTCAATAACGTAGTTTTGCCCCACATTTCTAATATGATCAGGGATTCACCGGAAGAGGAGGAGGAGGAGGAGGAGGAGGAGGAGGAGGAGGAGGAGGAGGAGGAGGAGGAGGAGGAGGAGGAGGAGGAAAAGAAGGAGGAGGAGAAGCATAACGATGAAAATTATTGTGCAGTTACGGAGATCATAAAACTGCAAGGGAAAATAAACAGAAAGGAAAGGAAAAAGCGTAGGAGGAGGCGGAGTAGGAGGAGGAGGAAGAGGAGAAGATTCAACATAAATATGGACCACTTAAAGGGAAGCACCATCCGGGAATCCAGTGAGGCAGAAACACGGCCCGGATGAGGAGCGTGTGGGCCTGACATCTCCATCCTAACCCGGACGTCATCTCTCATAGGCAAGCGAGGATACCCAATAACAGATCTGACAGACTGCTGGGTGGATGGATGGCTGTTTGTCTGTTACGCTAACTCATCACCCCTTCAGTACCGGAACGCATTTTTATCATGAATTTTTGGTGTGATTAAGCCATTAGACATTAGGAAGGGTCTATAGAGGTCAGAAGATTAATAGCCAGTCTTCACTATTTTAATCCCCAGCATAAGTTTCTGAAGGTGTATAAAATAATGAAATACAATGAATGCGGACACGCGTCATGGTACTAAAGGGGTTAACAATACAAGGGAAAGGAGGTGGTGAAGGAGGAAAGGAAGAACATAAAGGAACATTAAAGAACAGCAGAAATTTTGTTGTCTCTAGGGACTACACGAAAAAATGATAGCGAATACTGTACGAGTATATAAAGACTCTTCCCGGCCCACCGTCCCTATCCAATGTTACCGGAAGAACCAGAAATACGATGCTTGGATAAACTGTGTGGAAATATTACAGTAAAGTGGTAAGAAGTCTCGCTATTGATGCTTCTCTCTGGGGCTTCTCAAACAGAATCAGTAAAGCGAAGTTTCATAAGCACATCCGAAGAAAATTTTTATTGAACTTCGGTAAGACGGCGAATTGGAAATCAAGTGATGATTGACAGCTAAGGTCATAAGGCGCCGGACTATACAATTGCATGAAAACACTAGTCACGTTAAAATGATAAAATACAGCTCAAATCTAAAAATACAAGGATAAAAGCTAAAAGGTGCAAATTAAGCTGGCTGGAGTTTGAATATGAGAGACACACAGACGCGAGGCCAAATAATGTTTCTGAAAGACTGTTATGTTATCGACACCATTAATAGGTTCAGGCATTAATAATTAGGGCTGTGGAGTCCTAGTCGTGGAGTCGGAAGGGATTTAATACTGCTGTAGTCTTAGTCTTAGTCGTAGGCGGAGTCGTATAGTTGGAGTCAGGTATTTTGAGTACCGATCCCACAGCCCTGTTTACAATCCGACTGAAAGAGTGTTTTTTATTCTGATACCAGTTTTTGTTACAGTTTGCCTCGAAGTTGTTACGTCTGCTTGTTATCTTCAGTTACCCAGTCTGTTTCTGAAAGGCTGTTATGTCATCGACGCCATTTGTAGTTTCAGGCATCAACAATCAGGGGTGTGGAATCAAAGTCGTGGAATCAGAAGGAATTTAGTGCTCCTGTAGTCTTAGTCGTAGTCATAGTCTTAGTCGTAGTCGTAGTCGTAGTCGTAGTGTTTTGAGTACCGATTCCACAGTCCTGTTTACAATCAGACTAAAGGAGTGTTTGGTTTGCTCTGATGCCAATTTTTATTTTTACAGTTTTCCTCGAAGTTGTTACGCCTGCTTGTTATCTTCAGTATATCAAGTGTGAAGGAACTGTCCATATTAACGTTATCGAGTCCTTTGAAGGCGAGGAGCAGGAAGAGCATAGGAGAAAGAGGAAGAAAAGGAAAAGGACAGGCGGGGTACGAGGACGAGTGCGGCAAATAAGCAACACATCACCACAGCAACACAATGACAGCTTCACTTCCGCGCCAGTAATAAGTAATAGCAACAAAAAAGTAGACAAAAAGATATCAAACAATTCCGCTACAAAATAATCAACAGAGAGAGAAAAAAAAAAAAACGAAATGAAATAAAGGAAATAAATGTAAAAGTATATGAATAAGTAGAGTTTGAACATAAGTCTTGCAGATTATTACAAAACCATCAACAGATAAATAAGCAAAAAATAACAATGAATTCCGAAATAAATAACCACAAAATCATCAACGCAAAAAGAAAGAATAAAAATAAATAAACAAATAAGTAAACCAATAAGTAAAGTTTGCAAATAAGCTTCCCAGATTATTGCAAAACCACCTAATTGCCACTAATGGAGAATGGCTTGTATGATTTCCACCCATAAAAAAAAAAAAAAGGAAGGGGAAGGCTTTTAAGATTTAGCTTTATTTACTTTTCTTGCTCATAATGTTCCTGGTAAAAATAGTGAATCTTCTTAAGTGTGTGTGTGTGTGTGTGTGTGTGTGTGTGTGTGTGTGTGTGTGTGTGTGTGTGTGTGTGTGTGTGTGTGTGTGTGTGTGTGTGTGTGTGTGTGTTTGTGTTTTCATATCTTAAGTGTGTGTGTGTGTGTGTGTGTGTGTGTGTGTGTGTGTGTGTGTGTGTGTGTGTGTGTGTGTGTGTGTGTTCAAATGCCGTGTCCACTTAACCACCTCATTACAACATCCGTGCCATTAATTCCCCAGCGAATCACGTGCAGTTGGCGTCTAATTAGCGGACACCAAAACACCAAATAACAGCACGAGTAAAAAACAGTATGAGCCCAGAAATACTCCACATGCTGGCTTAATGACCCTTAATTACTCTCCCAAACAGTATTGGCCTGTCCCCTGGAGCTTCTGTATTGCTCGATAATGTAAAAGCCGGCCAATGTTCAGCGTTCTCATCATGTCCAAATGACCGTCACTTAATGTTGTTCGTTTGAAAGTAATGATGGTAGTGGTGGTGGTGGTGGTGGTGGTGGTGGTGGTGGTGATAGTAGTAGTAGTAGTAGTAGTAGTAACAAAAAAGCAATGGTAGTGGTAGTAGTAGTAGTATTAGTATTAGTAGTATTAGTATTAGTAGTATTAGTAGTATTGGTATTATTATTATTATTATTATTATTATTATTATTATTATTATTATTAGTAACAAAGTAGTAATGGTATTAGTATTAGTATTAGTATTACTATTATTATTACTATCAGTATTATTATTATCATTATTATTATTATTATTATTATTATTATTATTATTATTATTATTATTATTATTATTATTATTAGTAGTAGTAGTAGTAGTAGTAGTAGCAGCAGTGGTAGCAGTAGTTGTAGCTTCATGTCCAGACTTTTATAAATCACAATTCACACGAACACACAGAAAAATAATAATAAAACAGTAGACAACAAGAGCAGCAACACGCACCCTCACGGTCCTTCACCTCCAATCTGAGAAGCCACGCAGAAAACAGTGCCACTCCGAGGACACGTAGAGGAAAACACAACAAAGACAACACAGCAAATTGTTCTAAGTAGACGCCATTACCACTGAAATTGTAGGAGTAAAAGAAAGGAATGAGTAAAATGCCCCAATTATATTTTATCAAGTTATAAAAGTGAAATGTTAACTCTCTCTCTCTCTCTCTCTCTCTCTCTACTACTACTACTACTACTACTACGACCATCTCAGTTTAGGTAGTGCAGTGTGTTACAAGCAGTCTCGTAATGGCAATAAGTCTTTGGATGTTTGTTACTCCTTTGTGTTTCTTTGCATTCCCTTCCACCCTCAGCGTCATAGGGCCGTGGGTTGCTGCTCCGAAGCCGCTGAAGGTCATACACACACACACACACACACACACACACACACACACACACACACACACACACACACACACACACACACACACACACACACACACACACACACACACACACACACATCTTTTGTGCATTCACATACACATGACACACACACACAACACACACACAACTTTGTGCATTCAATACCATGAATTATAGAAAGTGAACTGAACCACACACACACACACACACACACACACACACACACACACACACACACACACACACACACACACACACGTCTCGTCACCATCCTGTACAAGTCTTGCCTGCTCCACCTACCACCTCACCTCACCACCTGCTCTCACCTTAACACACCCACCGCTGACTACTCTCCTTTCTCCCTCTCTCCCTCTCCCTGCGTTCATACATGCTGCAGGTGACTAGTATTATATATGCATTAGACACGACGCTGCAAGGGGAGCCAGCGCCAGGTGTGGATTACCTGGCCCCGCACACCTGTATACCAGAGTCCTCGAGTTTAGGGTGACGAGGTTTTCATCAGGAGCTTACCTGTGTTTCTCTAATGCCTCAAGGAACAGGGGGAGATGAATGTGAGTTAATTTTATATGCGTACATAATTAAAAGAACGGGTTAATTATTTGCAGGTTAAGATGGTTCCTTGTTTGTTATTTTGATTTATATGAGCGTGAGTTTGAGTTATTTTCATCTACATACATAATTAAAGGAAAGAGTGAAATGTCTCCAGGTAAACATGCTTCTCAGTTATTCTTATTTATCTATATGCATAACGAAAAGTAGTGATATATTTGCAGGTAAATGTGGCTCAGGTAAGCTATGTGAGCCTATATACACTATTAAAGAAAAAAAAGTTACATATATTGAAGTAAACAAGATTCTGAGACTGTTATTTTGCAATTTTCTTTTATATAGAATAAAAAAGTTATATATTTGTTGGTAAACGTGACTCAAGTAAACTGTTTGAGTTTCTAAAGACAATTAAACAAAATAAATGTTACATATTACAATATACAACGTGATTTTGAGCTTGTTATTTTGTATCTACACACATAAGAGTGGCTAGTCTATGTTTTTGTGGGGAAACGTGATTCTCGGTGTGAGTTATTTCAATCTACGAAGCGTTGAATTAAAGAGAAGGGTTCAGTATTTTTTTTTGTAGGTAAACGTGACTCTACATAACCTATCATCACGTACATACAATAAAAAGTTCCACATATATATCTGAAGGCCAACGTGACTCTGGCTGTGAGTGATTTCAACCTACAAACACAAAGTAGAAAAAAAGGAGTTGTACATTTAGAAGCATATATAGGATAAAAAATGTCAAACGAGCAAAATATTTCTATGCACCACTGGACGGAAAATGTGAAGGGTGTGTTTAAATTTAGAGGCAAAAATATTCTGGTATGAGAAGTTTTCAGCGCTTTACCTCGCATAAAAAAAGGGAAGTGAGGTAGTGGTAGTAGTAGTAGTAGTAGTAGTAGTAGTAGTAGCAGTACATCACCAGTGCCACTACCACCACCACCACCACCACCACCAGCATCCGTACACTACCGTCCCTCCTCCCCTCCCCTCAGTGTACAACCTTCACTCGTATCGTCAGTAATCTGGGTAATTAGGAATAATACTGAGGAGACGTCACTTGATGCACTCTCTTTTCCCCTTCCCTTCTCTTCTCTCCCTTCTCTTCCCCTCTCCCTACCTCTCCTTTGTCCTCTTGTCCCTCTTTCACTTTCCTCTGTTCACCCTTCGTTTTGCTAGTCTTCCTCTCCTCTTCTCTCTCTTACTCCTACACATTCTCTATCTATTTTTATCGTAATATTCTTCCCCAGTCTCTCCTTACGTCTTACTGACCTCTCTCTCTCTCTCTCTCTCTCTCTCTCTCTCTCTCTCTCTCTCTCTCTCTCTCCTTTATCTTCTTTATAACCACAATAAACCCTCAATCTCGCATTCTATTTCCATTTCCTCCTCTCTTCGCCCATCACTCAAAGCGTCTTCTCAACCCTCGCCTTAAACTCCCCTTATTATTTCATTCATTCTCTTCTATTTTCTTCTCCTCCTTCTCCTGCTCCTCTTCTTGGTACCTATGCCCCTTAAATTCTCTCTTTTTCTCCCTTCTTGTTCCCTTTCCCTCGTTCCATTTATCTCTTCATCTTTTACTTTCCCCCGCTCCACTCTCTTCCCTTCCTTGTTTCCTTCTTCCTCTCTCTCTTTCCTCTCGCTCTTCACTGAATTTCCCAGTTCGTCCCTTCTCTTGTGTTTCCTCCTCCTCTTTTCTTCTCCCCAGCTTTCCATACACTCCCTCAACTATTCTTACTTTCCCTGTTCTTTCCTCCACTTTCCTGTCTCTCTCTCCTGTCTGTCACCTTCCATTTCTTGTCCAACATTCCCTCCCGGCCCCTAGTGCATCCTCCTTCCCCTTCCCTCCCCTCGTTTGTCCCCTTCACCCTCCTTTCCCTCGTGCATCCTCCCTCCCCAGCCTAACACGAGACACGGCCACGCTGTAACCAATGCCGGTGTCAGTGGCCAGTGCCAGATGACCCGGATGAGAGAGAGAGAGAGAGAGAGAGAGAGAGAGAGAGAGAGAGAGAGAGAGAGAGAGAGAGAGAGAGAGAGAGAAACACAAGCCTTATCCGTAACTTAACTCTATTAATTAACATTCAATCGCTTAATGAACACACTCAATCCTCCTCTCCCTTCTCTTCCTCTCACATTCTCTTCTCTCACTCCCCCTCACTCACTCCCTCACATTCCCTCGATTCGCTCCTCCTCATTCCCTCCCCTCACTGCTCCTCCATTCCCTCCCCTCACTGTCCATTCCTTCCCCTCACTTGCCATTGACTGGTCTTGCTTTACATCCAAATAAAATGTAGTGAACAACACACGCACGCACACACACACACACACACACACACACACACACACACACACACACACACACACACACACACACACACACACACACACACACACACACGCAGGAATTATTGGGGGATTGTGAAGTTGCACCAAAGTTTGTATGTTTTTTTTTTTATCATCCTCTGGTGGAAAGAAAGAGTAAAGTTAACGATATGAACTAAAAAAGGATAGAAAACGGAAACACACACACACACACACACACACACACACACACACACACACACACACACACACACACACACACACCAAAACATACTCAATAACTTAATTATCACCTCAACGTCACAACAGAGAGAGAGAGAGAGAGAGAGAGAGAGAGAGAGAGAGAGAGAGAGAGAGAGAGAGAGAGAGAGAGAGAGAGAAAGAGAGAGAGAGAGAGACGAACGAGGGGAAAAGAGTAAAACCAAGGAGGAAGGAGAGAAAGATGAATTAGGTGGGACAAAGAGGAAATCTAATTACAGAGAATTATGCACGAGGGGAAATAACGAAAGGGGGAGGAAAGGGAAAAGACAAGAGGAGGAGGAAGAGGAAACAGAGGAAGATGGAATAGCAAGTAGGGCAAAGAGGAGATCCAATTAAAGAGGATCAGATAATTTGAAACGAAGAAGGAAGCACTGCAAGAAAAGGGAGAAAAAAGAAAAGAAGAGCCGAAGGTAGAAAGTAATGAAGATAGAAGCAATAGGAAGGAAGGAAGAGGAATAAAGAGGAATAGATGAACGATAATGAAAAAAATGAGATAAGAAGAAAAGGATAAATAAGTAGGAGAGAATAAAGATGGAAAGGAGAGGAAAACAAGAAACAACACAGAAGAAAAGAAAGGGAAGAGATATAAGACAGAGGAAACAAATTAAATAAACAGAAACACATAAGAGAGAAGAGCACAGAAAGCTTGCGACAGGTGTGAAAGGAAATAGTAAACAGGTAGAGATAAAGCTCAAGAGATAAGAGATAACTAAAAACAAACAATAACAGGAGAGAAAGTAAGCAATGAACAGATAGAGAAAACAAACATAACAAAACCACAAAGAAAGAAAACTAGAACACGTGAAAGAAGAAGAAAAAAAAACGAAAAAAACATAAAAATACAATACAAGAGACAAAGAAAAGAAGATAAACTAGAACAGGTGAGAAAGTGGGAGGAAGGGAGGACAGAAGAAGCAATTAACGCAACAGGTGACCTCAGGGGAAGCAACAGGTGAACGCAACAAGTAGACTGCCAGACGCGGGGGAGAGCAACAGGTAAGAGTGGGAAGAGGAGGGAAGGGGTGTGAGGGAGAGGTGGGGTAAAGGGGAGAGGTCAAAGGGAGGGAGAGGAATATGAGATGCAAGGTTAAGAGAGTTAATTAGCCCCCTGCTGAAGAGTTTAACACAATGAATGGCGAGGCTGGCGTCCTGCAGCAAGGGACATTTGAGGGCCAGATCAATACCGAGGAGTAGGAGGAGGAGGAGGAGGAGAAGGAGGAGCGGGAGAAAGAGGAGGATGAACGGTGCAGAAGGGCAAAATAAAAGTTTCACTCCCACGCCAATCGTTACTACATCCAACCTTCCTCCTCCTCCTCCTCCTCCTTCTCCTCCTCCTCCTCCGAGTCCATCTCCTCTATTACGTCTTTGAACCTCCTATTTTTCATTCTTTTCCCTGACGGTCTCGTGCTTTTTACCTCCCACATTTTTCGTATCTTGGCTGAGTATTTTACCTGATTTCTATACGCCCACCAGTTTTATCTTCCCCTTCCCCCGCCTCGCGCATCCTCATTACACCCCACCATTCACCTCACCCTCCGCTGCCTCCTCTCTTTTTCCTACGTTTACCTACACCAACACTCGTCCTTGCATCCTCTTCCACTCTCACCCTAACACGTCAATACCGTCTCCTAATACAGGTTACCCCACACACCTGCCACCTCGCACACTAGCCTCCCAGCCCGGACACTTGTTTACCGCCTGAAAAATGCCTCTGATCCTGCTCATTATTCACCCGATACAGAACCACTGCGCACGCACGTCGACCCCCACAGGACTCAGCGACCTGCACACTGCCTCCCCGCTGCCGCCTCTTCGCTACATGTTCACTTATCGTGTGGTTCTCCCGCTGGGCAATAGTACCCGCCATCCAGACCATAGGAGAGAGAGAGAGAGAGAGAGAGAGAGAGAGAGAGAGAGAGAGAGATTAATAATTTCATGGGTGTCTCTCAAACTGCTTCACTATTCCAGGTCTCGTGGTCCTTCCTTCCCTTTAAAGAGAGTATTCAAAAGATAGCTACGTAGAGTGTTGCTTAAATATTCATGGCTGTGTCTACTATTCCACCTACAGCATATTCCTTCCCTCTAAACTCCTCCACTACCCTGCCGTGTGTTTCCCTCCTTTAGACAATATTCGCCGAGGTTATTTACGTGAAGAAATGCGTTTAGGAATCTTATCTATGAATCTTTACTGTTTCACTGTTCTCCTCTTCCAGTGAGGCGCTAAAATATGGTGATGCATTTAACCCCTTCAGTACTGAGACGCATTTCTATCTTGATTTTTGGGTGTGAACAAACGATTTTATTTACATTAGCAAAGGTCTATGGAGGTCAGAAGATTAATGGCCACAGTTCTTCACTATTTTAGTACCCACATAAATTTCTGAAGCTGTATAAAATCACCAAATAGTAAGCAGAATGAATATGGAAACGCGCCATGGCACTGAAGCAGTTAAAAATTTCATATATGTGTCTAGGATTCTGTCACTATACCACCCACACGTACACTAAATATTCCTACCTGTTACGACATCCTCATAAGTTAATTACAGCATCGAGGACAGGTGGCGTTGGTGCGTGAGGTGAGTGTGGGACAGCGACGAGTAACGAGGTGAGGACGCGTTTCACAGGTGACCATAGTACGAGTATGAGACAGGAAATTGAATTTAAGAAGGCATGACAAAAACAGACAGTGACATTTCAAGTTTCTGTATGAAGATGGACGCGCCAAGGTCCTTTACTAAGTGACCAAGTGGAGTGTGACTAGGACGCACACCATTGCCTCTTATTCCCTTCGCTTCCCTTCCCACGCCCTTCCCTTCTCTTTCTTCCCTACTTCTCTGCTTCGTCTCCTCTTCAACACTGCTCAGTTCTTTACCTGTTTTTCTTTCCCATTATTCTATCCTATATTTTAATAATTTCTCTTCCTTCTCTTTCTTTCGTTGTCTTTCCTCTTCCTTATAAAACTGATTCCTCTACTTCATCTTTATCATTCTGTTTTATCATCCTATCTATCTCATTACCTCTCTCTCTCTCTCTCTCTCTCTCTCTCTCTCTCTCTCTCTCTCTCTCTCTCTCTCTCTCTCTCTCTCTCTCTCTCTCTCTCTCTCTCTCTCTCTCTCTCTCTCTCATCTTAGCTATCTCCTTTATTTGCTGTTCTCATTCTATCATGATTTTTTATATTCCTTTTTCCTTTCCTTCTATTCCTACCTTTCTATTAACTCATCCTTCTTCCTTTCTTCATATTTCTTCCCTACTTCCTTCTTCCCTTTTCTCATTCCTCCTTATCTTCCTCTTTTCATTCCTCCTCGTTATGTATCTTTCTCCTCTCTCTATATTTCTTTCCTTCCTCTTCTCATCTTTATTTGTTCCTCCTCGTTATCTATTCCCTCTCTCCTTACTTTATTTCTTATACCTCCTCTCTCATCATCGTCTCGCTATCTCTTCTTTTCTTCCTTTTCTTCCATCTCTTCCTTATCTCCTATACTCTTTCCTATTTTTCTTCTTTTCCTCCTTCCCTCCTTATCTTTTCCTTTGCTACGTCTTTTCTCCTTCTTGCCATCCTTCTCTTCCCTTTGCATTCTTCCTTCATTTTGTACATATCTCCCCTTCATCGTCTCTTCTCTATACATTCCCTCATTTTGCCTTCTTCCTTTCCTCCCTTGTTTCCCCTCTCCTACCTGCTCTACCTTTTCCCTCCTTTTATCGTTTCCTTTTCTACTTCCTCCCTTCCTCCTTCCTTCAATCCTCCCATCCCTCCCTTTGGATTTGGGTCACACAGCAGGAAGAGAGGCAGGGCGGGAGGCTGACGGGACGGGAGGGCGGGAGGAAAGGTGTGTGGGCGGGTAGGCGGGCCGGAGAGGTTATTGACTGGGGCCCGACTGCTGGCAAAATTAGCAGGGGGAGTTATTGATCGCGTCACTCCTGCCTACGATTCCCCAGGCACCATTCATCCCAGGTGGTGGAGGCGCAGGTGATCGGCAGGTATAACGGACAGGCGTGATTGCGCTAAGTCTCACGCAGGTAGTATCGGCTCACCTGCGGCGGGAGGGAAGGATAAAGGGAGGATAAAGTGAAGGAATGGGAAGGCAAGAAGCGATGTGCTGGGAGTGTGAGGGCGATCGGGCGGCCTTTCTCTTGTAGTATGGCGAGGGACAGGTGTAATTAAACTGAAAATCTGAATGGTAACGCTGGCTGAGAGAGAGAGAGAGAGAGAGAGAGAGAGAGAGAGAGAGAGAGAGAGAGAGAGAGAGAGAGAGAGAGAGAGAGAGAGAGAGAGAGAGAGAGAGAGAGAGAGAGAGAGAGAGAGAGAGAGAGAGAGAGAGAGAGAGAGAGAGAGAGAGAGAGAGAGAGAGAGAGAGAGAGAGAGAGAGAGAGAGAGAGAGAGAGAGAGAGAGAGAGAGAGAGAGAGAGAGAGAGAGAGATGGGAATGGTTTCGCGAGGCAGAGGTGTTCTTTGACAGGTGAGAGGGGAAGGGATGGACTGACTGACTGACTGATTGGTTACCTATGTGATGGAGGGCGCCACATGAACAGAGTCATAAGGCGCCAAGGAATGTTCTGAGATTCCCGTCAAACTGTAGTAACTGATTTATTAAATGAGATTTCAACACACAGCTTGGGTTCGGCTCACGAAACACTTGGCGCAATGAATGATTAAAGAGGAGGAGGAGGAGGAGGAGGAGGA
>NC_059267.1:7381780-7386780 GCF_017591435.1 Portunus trituberculatus
TCAGCGAAAAGTCTACAGGCTCGGAGGTATAATCTTTGTGTATTTTCACTTTGTACTATTTCCTTTTGGCATTAGCGAAACACCGGTAATGTTTCGAAGCATGACCTTTAATTCCCACGTAGATCACTTCATGATAAGCAAGCAGGAACAGCGAAAAGCGAAGGAAAGTTTTCACCAGACACTCATTACTACGAATACCAAATTAAACACACAGGAACAATTTCTTTCAAACCACCTATGCACCTTTTCGAAACATATGGTAGGTAGATTCGCTATACAAATAACTGTGGTCTTGAAATTATGTTTGGGGTACAATAGTCCTTTTCCTCACGTAGCTACACTTTTCCGATGTGTGTATTTGGGCTGACGATGAGCTAATTTCAATCATCTGTTAAATCTGTCACGAAAAATGATATCACGATGAGCACTTCGCAAATAATACCGTGATAATAATTGGCAGGTGTATTGAGTCCTCCAATGGCGTAATGTTTCTTTCCTCTCTCTCTCTCTCTCTCTGGCTGATAATATGACGCAACGCACATGTGAACTAAGGGGCGGGAACGAGGGAGGCAGAGAGGAGGGAGGAGCAGTCTGGCAAACATGAAACACACACACACACACACACACACACACACACACACACACACAGTTTTAATCCACCTTTTGTTCTGTACTAAGTCTGATATTTTTCGTCTCCCAAGATATATTACAAGGCTTCTTTCTCTCTCTCTCTCTCTCTCTCTCTCTCTCTCTCTCTCTCTCTCTCTCTCTCTCTCTCTCTCTCTCTCTCTCTCTCGAATTGCTCCTCTATTGTCCACTATACACATCCATTTGTCAATTACCGTGAACTACTCTCTCTCTCTCTCTCTCAGAAAAGAATATATTCACACACATTTATACACTAAAAGATATGGAGGAGGTGAAGCAGGAGGAGGAGGAGGAGGAGGAGGAGGAGGAGGAGGAGGAGGAGGAAGATATTGAGGAAAATGAAGTAGAATTATTGAAGAGCAACTGATTATTATTGTTGCTATTATTGTTGTTATTGAAAGATTTGTAGTAGTAGTAGTAGTAGTAGTCGTAGTAGAGGTAGTAGTGATGGTGGTGGTGGTGGTGGTGGTGATGGTGGTGGTGGCGGTGGCGGTGGCAGCAGAAGTTGTTATTCTTGTTTTCGTCGGTGGTGCTGTTACTACTACCACTACTAACTATTATTACTACTACTGCTGCTGCTACTGTTACTGCTACTACTACAGCTACTACTACTACTACAATTACTACTGCTATTAATACTAACCCTGCTGCTGTTGTTACTGCTACTACTACTGCTACTACAACTACTACTACTATTACTACTACTACTACAACTGCTACTACAGCCACTACTACTACTACTACTACTGCTACTACTATGATTTCAACTATAATTATCAACATTGCTGACTGGGAAAATATCGCTAATCCACAAACATTTCACTAATGAGAGAGAGAGAGAGAGAGAGAGAGAGAGAGAGAGAGAGAGAGAGAGAGAGAGAGAGAGAGAGTTATATTTCAATGATTAATCAGAGAACTCTTTTTTTTATCTTTTTTTTCTTCTCAACAGCACGATAATTGAAGTCTCATAATACACCAGATTACTCTCTCTCTCTCTCTCTCTCTCTCTCTCTCTCTCTCTCTCTCTCTCTCTCTCTCTCTCATTATAAATTTCAAAGGTGGTTTGCTGAGATAAACTATTCTTTGTCTAATTATCTCATGTTTACTCAATATTGTTACCGCCTTCAATTGCCTTCAAGAGAGAGAGAGAGAGAGAGAGAGAGAGAGAGAGAGAGAGAGAGAGAGAGAGAGAGAGAGAGAGAGAGAATGTGTGTGTGTGTGTGTGTGTGTGTGTTCAGAAAGCATTTAGTTATTTGAATAATATAAATGCTAATTCAAATGACCCGTTCGCGCTTCATTTAAATAGCAAAGTTCAAAGGAAGATTATGAAGATAATAATAATAATAATAATAATAATAATAATAATAATAATAATAATAATAATAATAAAACGATAATAATAATAATAACAATAATAATAATAATAATAATAATAATAATAATAATAATAATAATGATAATGATAATAATAATAACAATGACAATACTAATAGTAAAAATAATGATAATGATAATAATGGTAATGATAAAAATGATAATAATAATAATAATAATAATAATAATAAATAAATCTGTCTTTATATATCACAACAGTATCAAACAAACTATAATATTATGTATTTTAACTATCATTATTATCATTGCTATTTCTTTTTCCTTTCTACTTTTTTCGTATCTGTTTTTGAAATGCACAGACGAGGAAGAGAAAAGCGAAAAGGAAAAGAAATAAGAAAATAGAAGGAAAATAGAGAAAGCGGGATGGAGGGAGAGAAAGAGAGAGGAAGAGAGGAAGAGTGGAGGTAAATATGGGAGATTGAATAAAGTGAATAAAAGGGAACTGAGAGAGGAAGAGCAAACAAGTAAGGGAAGAGAAGAAAGAGAAGAACGAAAGAACAATATACAACACACACACACACACACACACACACACACACACACACACACACACACACACACACACACACATACACAAACACACACATAACATTTTTTTTCACTATTACCGAACACAGTCACTTCACAGTCACAGGTCAGGAGTCAGGAGGTGGCACGTCTTTGCAAGCAACTGACGAGGAGGAGGAGAAGGAGGCGGAGCAGAACATATCACGAAAACCTCACATTAACCACTTAAACACAGCACTTAACACTTCCTCAAACTAGACTCACACCCTGTCACTTTCTCACCACAAAAAACACGATCTCTTAATCTCCTCTTTCACTGTCATGGCACCAGACTGGCACTCCGCCCCATGAGGCACTGATAGCAACACCCGCGTGCACTGGGAGTCACGTGTGGCCCTGCTGTGGGTGACCTGACGGGATGACAGGGCGAGGAGGGTGAAGAGTGCCGGCCCGCTAGTCTCCAGCCGGCGTGAGGCAAGAGAGTAGTGGCGGGTGGAGGGCTCAGGGCGAAGCGAAAACCAAGCCAGCAACTCCACGCCGCCGCTCACTGGCTGCCAGAAACCACTTGAAGGGTGCCTCTCTCTCTCTCTCTCTCTCTCTTTAGGACCACCTTGGTTCTCATATTCGTCTTCGTCTTCATACTTCTCCTTCTCTTCCTTCTGATTCGACCTCTAGTTTTCCTCATCTAGCTGTCACTTTTCTGTATTTTCATTCTCTCTCTCTCTCTCTCTCTCTCTCTCTCTCTCTCTCTCTCTCTCTCTCTCTGTGTGTGTGTGTGTGTGTGTGTGTGTGTTATGCAATTATATTTAACAAGAAAAACAAGAAAAATAACAATAACAATAATAATAATAATAATAATAATAATAATAATAATAATAATAATAATAATAATAATAATAATAATAATAATAACAATGATAATAATAATAATAATGATAATAACAAAAATAATAATCACAATCACGATAATGATAATGATGATGACAATAATAATAAATATTTACACAAATAATGTAATAGAATGACCGAGAGAGAGAGAGAGAGAGAGAGAGAGAGAGAGAGAGAGAGAGAGAGAGCGAGCCCTTACCTGTATAGCGTAGTGGATAACAGTGTTATGGTGGTGGTGGTGGGGAACATTGTACACCCACACACACATACACACACACACACTTCCCCTCCTTTCTCCCCCTCTTCCCCCTTTTTTCCTCCCTTCCCCCGCACACCCGATTCCTCACCCCTCCCTTCCTCTCCCTCTCCTATCCCTGGCCTCCCCATATATCACCCCTGACGCGTCCACTTCCATTCCCTTCTTCTCCCCTTCCCTTCCCTTCCCTTCCCTTCCCTTCCCTTCCCTTGTCATCTACACAGACATACTAATCCAGTAGTATTATTCTTCCTTGCCTTGCTTCTTTCCTTCCCTTTATTTCCTCTTTCCACGTTTTCCCTCAGTATACTAACGCCCACTGCCTCTGCTCCCCTCTTCCTCTCCTCTCTCCTCCCCTCTCCTCTCTCCTCCTCCTCTCTCCCCCCACGGCGCTTGGTACTGATCCCTCCAAGGTCACACTGCCTCGTTTGGGTCACGTTACTGTGTGTGTGTGTGTGTGTGTGTGTGTGTGTGTGTGTGTGTGTGTGTGTGTGTAGGAGTTAATTTGCTTGGCTTATGCTTGTTATTCCTTCTACTATAATCACTGGTTCTTCTCTAGTTTGATTTGTCCTTGATTTTGAAAGTAATAGTTATAAGCTTCCTTTCAAATCACTCACGCCAGCGCTACTTCAGTATAGCATTATCTGATTATCATTTTATAGGGGTAAACTTTATTTATTTATCTATTTTATTTTTTTTTGTCTTGACATTTTCAGAACGTTTCTTTCTGGCGAATAATGACATTTTTCTACCATGGTAAGCCGAGCCACAGGTGTTCCTAAGCCTCTATGCAAACTCCCTCGCTCTTCCTTACGTCACGTTGGGTTCTTGTTCCGTGGAAGGGAGGCAGGGGATTAGGGGAGGGCGTAGGGAGATGGGGAGAGTGTGGTGAGAGGATGGAGTAGGGGTGGGGGACTGTGTAGGTGTGGATGGGGGTGTGGGTGGATTAAATTCATTCCTCCCTCCGCAGGCTCGTCTCTGCCTCTCAACCTGGATATAATGCGACTTCATTTCGTATTTCAGGGTGCCTTCTCGTGTTCATCTTTCCCTCCAGATCTCTCTCTCTCTCTCTCTCTCTCTCTCTCTCTCTCTCTCTCTCTCTCTCTCTCTCTCTCTCTCTCTCTCTCTCTCTCTCTCTCTCTCTCTCTCTCTCTCTCTCTCTCTCTCTCTCTCTCTCTCATAAGGTCTGCATAGTTACAATAAACAGCAGTAGCAACAAATATCAAATATAGAGACATTATATATTTACACACACACACACACACACACACACTCTCTCTCTCTCTCTCTCTCTCTCTCTCTCTCT
>NC_059267.1:7394280-7441780 GCF_017591435.1 Portunus trituberculatus
AACGTGACACAACAGAAGCGTGACACAACAGAAACGTGACGCAACAGAGAGGTGACACAACAGAAACGTGACACAACAGAAACGTGACACAACAGAAACGTGACACAACAGAACCGTGACACAACAGAGAAGTGACACAACAGCACCGTGACACAACAGACGTGACACAACAGAAACGTGACACAACAGACGTGACGCAACAGAAACGTGACACAAAACAGAGGTGAAACAACAAAGACATGAAACAAAACAAAAAATAAAAAGAAAGGAGCGAAGTAAAATGTAGGATATGCGTAGAATACTTTTGTTTGCCATCCAAAGAATTACATTTTCTGTGACACTGGGCGACTATTTAGCGGGAACTACTGTATCTGATCCTGTCGTTCTGATAATACACGAGGGCTTTCTTCCAGTCACTGAAGTGTAGACTGAAGAGGAATATAGCTGTCTGTTGAAGCTTTTGTCTTTGTTTTTAACGTATCTGTTTGTAATCATACACATCAGTCAAATAAGTCTGGCAACTTATCCAAGTGTAACATTATTATTAATATTATAATAATAATAATAATAATAATAATAATAATAATAATAATAATATAATTATTATTAGCAGCAGCAGCAGCAGCAGCAGCAGCAGCAGCAGCAGCAGCAGCAGCAGCAGCAACAACAACAAAAACAACAACAACAACAACAACAACAACAACAGCAGCAGTAGTAGTAGTAGTAATAGTAGTAGTAAAAAAGGAGAAGAAACAGAAGGAGAAGGATAAAAACAACAACAAAAAGAAAAACAACAACAAGAAGAAGAAGAAGAAGAAGAAGAAGAAGAAGAAGAAGAAGAAGAAGAAGAAGAAGAAGAAGAAGAAGAAGAAGAAGAAGAAGAAGAAGAAGAAGAAGAAGAAGAAGAAGAAGAAGAAGAAGAAGAAGAAGAAGAAGAAGAAGAAGAAGAAGAAGAAGAAGAAGAAGAAGAAAAGGACAAGGAAACAATAAGAAGAGATAGTAGTAGTAGTAGTAGTAGTAGTAGTAGTAGTAGTAGTAGTAGTAGTAGTAGTAGTAGTAGTAGTAGTAGTAGTAGTAGTAGTAGTAAAAGAACAAAGTAATAGTACATAGTAGTAGTAGTAGTAGTAGTAGTAGTAGTAGTAGTAGTAGTAGTAGTAGTAGTAGTAGTAGTAGTAGTAGTAGTAGTAGTAAAAAGAACATAGTAATAGTAGTAGTAGTAGTAGTAGTAGTAGTAGAAATAATAATAATAACAACAACAATGATAATGATAATAATAAAAATAATAATAATAATAATAATAATAATAATAATAATAATAATAATAATAATAATAATAATAATAATAAAAATGATAATAAAAGTAATAATTCCCACGGAGAGAAGGGAGGCGTTAAGCAATAAATCCACGAGGGGCACCTGTTGGTTTACCTGCGCCTGGGACATAGAGCACAGCATTACACACACCCACGGCGATCATTACCTACAGCCTTTGCCTCAACGAGATTATCACATGCATATATTTAAACGTTTTACCTTCTTCCGCAGCTGAAGTAGATTACGTTTTTATCAGTTAGAGAGAGAGAGAGAGAGAGAGAGAGAGAGAGAGAGAGAGAGAGAGAGAGAGAGAGAATACACGTTGACCTTCTTTTCCCGGATATTACTCGTTAGCTTTCATCGTATAGCTATCGGCACTCTTCCGTATCCTTAGTTCTCCTCCTCCTCCTCTTCTTCCTCCTCCTCCTCCTCCTCCTGTACCTCCCCTCTCTTTCCTATGCCTTCGATCAGTAACAAGTGATACATATTACATTCTAGCAAGTCAACCAGCTAAGTTCTCTTCCTTGTCACCTCAAAAATGTGTTATCTTAAATGTTTATTGATGAAGCAACTTTTTTGTTTTCATCTGGCGGGTCCGAGGAATGGGTTGTCTTATAACCACAAGTAAAGGAGTGTTTATTGCTATCCTAAACAATATCTAGATCTATTTTCCTATCTATCTATCTATCTATCTATCTTTCTATCTGTCTGTTTATCTATCTATCTCTATATCTATTTATCTACACTCGAGGTTCTTTGATCTTAAAGGAACGAAAATGTGTCTCTCTCTCTCTCTCTCTCTCTCTCTCTCTCTCTCTCTCTTTTGATAGTCATGTATTTGTAGGTAAAAAACAACAACAACACACAGAATAAAAAATATACCGGTAAAATAAGGTTACTATTCTCTACTTTAAAACTGATAGAATGGTGATTCCCGGCCGCTCTTTTACGGAAAGTTACTCAGGCGACAAAAGTCTTCTCTCTCTAAAAGGCTGAAAAGTTAGTAACAGGATCTACAGAGGGAGCTTTGCCGGGTCTTGGGACGGTAAATATTTGAAGAAGAGAAGGAAACTTGGTCTTCATATTACCCTGAAGGAGAGAGAGAGAGAGAGAGAGAGAGAGAGAGAGAGAGAGAGAGAGAGAGAGAGAGAGAGAGAGAGAGAGAGAGAGAGAGAGAGAGAGAGAGAGAGAGAGAGAGAGAGAGAGAGAGAGAGGAGAGAGATAATAATAATAATAATAAATAATAATAAATCGTTTATTCCATGAAACATGGTTATTCAATTGATCGTACAAATAGACATGATAAAAATATTATAATTGTAAATTATCAACTAACTTAGTAAAACGATAGGCGTTAAAATTATAAAGTAAAACTATAAAACAGTGAACTCAGAATACAAAAGAATACCTAAAACAAAACTAAAATATTGTAAGAATGTAAAAGTTATAAAATTCATAACAGCTGTTATGTAATATAAATATAAAATGTTGGTACCTAGTTTGACATTGTGAACAGTAAATTTGTAAGACTAGATTTAAAACTGTGTAGGCTTCCAGAGGTGGTGATATATTGAGGTAACTCATTCCATAAGTTGGGCCCACACACCGTGGTGGCTCTGGCGCCAGAGTCTGTTTTAGTTCTTTGGACATGCAGGTTGTTTCCTTGTCTTGTTGTGGTCGTTGTGTTATCTCTGACTGTGGAAAGGTTCAGGTACCAGTCAGGATATAGTCTATTCACTGATTTATACACTGTGCTGCACTTCTCGAAATAATATTTGTCTTTGACGGTCAGCCACTCAAGTTCTTTTATAATAGGAGTCACGTGGTCATATTTTCTAGCTCCTCCATTAACAATTTTAGCAGCAAAGTTTTGCGATCTTTGCACAGTATGAATGAGAGTTTTGTTGGTAGAACCCCATATACAAGTACACTAATTAATAAGGCTAAGCACTAGGGACTGTACGACAGTTGTACGTGTTGTTTGATCAAAATTCTCACTTACTCTATTTATGTACATTAATATCCCCATTATTTTGGAATTGAATTCTGCAATGTGCACGTCAAAGAGCATATATCTATCAAAATAGACACCCAAATTCTTCACATGTGTGGTCGGGTATATGTGTACTCCGTTACAATTTATAAAAATGGGGGGAATTCGGGCTAACAGTTGCCTATTTCCAATGAATATGCATTGCGTTTTTTTTGTTATTTAATAAAAGACCATTAGTTAAGAAGTAAAGTTTTATATCCCGCAATGCATTTTCAGTGATGGAGATGAGCCTATCAAGATTTTCAACAGTATCAGCTTCAAGGAACTGTGTGTCATCGGCATATTGTATCACAGATGTCTTGACTTTCTCATTAATGTCATTTACGTATATTGAAAATAAAATCGGGCCAAGAATTGGGCCCTGCGGAACTCCGTATCTTACATTTACTTCCTTAGATACTGTATTATTTAAGCGAAGAGACTGTGATCGATTTTGAATATAATTTGTAAACCAAAAGCTATCAATATTTAGTTTAGCGCACTTACGTAATAGATTATCGTGGCTGATACTGTCAAAGTGAGAGCAGTTTCTGTGGACAGTCTAGGACGGAACCCGTGCTGCGTGTTAGTTAACAGTTTATTGGCTTCTAAATAACGTGTGAGCTGACCAGCAACTACTTTCTCAAGAATTTTTGATAGGATGGGTAAAAGGGAAATGGGTCTATGATTATTAAAATCATTACTATCACCACTTTTAAAGAGTGGAACTACCAAAGCATGTTTCCAAGTAGTAGGAAAAATGCCTGTGACAATAGAAGTGTTAACAATGCAAGTTAGATAAAAAGCGATCACATACAAGGAATCCTTAATGAAAGTCAAAGGAATACCATCAGAGCCTACTGAGTTTGTATATTCAAGTCCTTTCATAGTTAGGATTATAGTGTCAGTGTCAACAGGTTGTGGTCTAAAATTATTATCACCATCAGAAGTAACAGTCATATCATTAAAAGAGTCACATTTTCACCATGGAGCGTCTCTTGAGTTTTTTCATATGTATTTCTTCCAACATTTGCAAAGTGTTTGTTAAATTCGTTGGCTTTGTTAATTTCATTTTCAAAGTTGCAATTACTGGCATTACTTTTACAGTTGGGGACTATTTCTCTAATTGTTTTCCATGTCTTTGCAATGTTACCTTTACTTTCATTAAGTTTATTGCGATAGTATTCGTTTTTACTTTCATCAATGAAAGTTTTAACTTGCTTCTTTTCTCGTTTATATTGGTCCTGAAGGGCAGCGTTTTGCCTGTCAAACTTAAGTTTTTTTCGAGTTTCATTTTTAAGTATTATGGCGTCTTGTAGGTTATCCGTCATCCATGGTGCAAATGGTCGTTTTATTTCTTTAGTAACATAAGGAGCACAAGCATCCAAACATTTAATAAAATTAAAAGTAAAATTTCAACCTGTCTATTGACATCGTCCGTACATAAAATCATATTAAAATGTTCCACATTTTCAAGCAATTTGAGGCAAAAATCTTCTTTTCTATATTTCCCAAGATGGCGAAAAGTTTTGATTACAGGCGGCCTCTTAGGCTTGCTAATGTTTACAGTGATGCCTGTGAGGTCGTGGTCTGCTACTTCCTGCGGAACAACGTCGCAGGAGACCACAGCATCTGGCTTATTAGTGATGACAAGGTCTAATAATGTCGAGGACGTATGTGTAATTCTGGTCGGTTTATTGATTAACTGCGTTAATTTGCTGCTCTTTATAATCTTAGTCATTTTGTTATTCTTATCAAGTAAGTTGTCATTAAAATCGCCTAAAACATATAGTGCCTTATTTTTAAAAGAAGTGTTTTAAAAGTGTCTTGTATATAGTCAAAAGAAATGACTGGGGCCTTAGGATGTCTGTAAACACACCCTATAATGATAGATGGTAATTTCCGACACTGTACTGTTACCCATACGTCTTCAACTCCTTCCTTCCTCGGAACATTTAAGTTAATTACATTAGTTGTTAAAACATCCTTCACATAAATACAAACACCACCACCACGTCCACCATCACCACGAAAAATATTATACCCTGGTATCTTAACAAAGTCATCCGGAAAATTAGGAGTGAGCCACGATTCACTTACACATAGTATATCAGTATTACTTTCCTCCACTAATAGTCTTATTGCATCTATGCTCCCCAATAGTGATTGAGCATTTACATGTTCAATTGTCAGAAAGTTTCCTTTGGTTTCTACAGCGGCTATAACTTCTTTGCCGTTATCCTATGTGGTGTAATACTGACACAGGCGGCTCTTGTGTCCTAAGCGTCGGCAAAAGCCACATGACAGTTTGTGGTCGAACCTACAGTTTGCTTGCATGTGATTGAATTTCCCACAGTTATAACATCACCTTTACTTTTTTCCAAATCTGTTGTACTGTGATATGTCTCTAAACGCGCCGGTATGTCCTCCAGTGTCATGACGGTAACGCTGGGAATCATCCGGGGTGGAGCAGTGTTCCCAAGCCCGGCGTACTGAAGGAGGAGCATAGCTTCGTGCCTCCCCCTCCCGCCTGAGGAGTGAACGAGGGAACGGTTGTGGGCCGTATGGTAACGTGCCTCAGCCTTCCCACTCCCCACTCCCCACTCAGGGCCGTAGCGTAGGTATGAGTGCCGCGCTGACTTCTCTTTTCATTCCCATCAGTCCACTGTTCTCTCCTTGTGTTTCTTCCGTGTGTGTTGTGAGATACAACAAGTGCAGTTGATGGACGATGAGATGCAGGTATGTGCGAAGTGAACGAAGTACGGTGAAGAGAAGTATTTCGTGCGTAGGAATTGTGGGCGCGTGAAGCAGGCAAGTAGGTGCGTGTCGGGTGGGTAGGTGTGCCAACGCTAGGAGTGGGTGGTGGCGGGGCTGGTCTTGTGCTGCCTTGGTCAGTGCTTTGTCGCTCATTTGCTTGTGCACTTTTCTTTTAACTTCCCAATTAGCACAGAGCTTCAGTTGTGGACACTGCCTGTTGATAGTGCTTAATAACTTTATGGCACCTAATCTATTGAGCCAGGAGGAGTTTGAGTCCGTCCCCTTGTCAAAACAAAGGTCGTTTAGTTCGCCGGTACCGAGTGTGAATGTAGGGACAGTATCAATGACTCATATACCATTTGTTTCGCTCCATGTGGCAAGATGGTCGTTGAAGGCTCTAATTTTCTCTTGAATTTCCTTTTGCGTAGAGTATGGCACAACTTGACAGACATAGACGTTCATTGTGTTGTTTTTCTCCTTTAAGTCACTTATGAGGGAGCCCAAGTTATCAAGCATTGTTGCCGATGAATGTTCTTCAATTATGTCAGCATAGCCACAGTAGATGATACATTCTGAAGGAGATTTGCGTAGTTTTTCCCTCACCCAGCATCTGAGTAAGTCCATGTTGGCGCAAGGGATGGTCCTCACCCAGCAGCTGCGGTGTAGGTCGGATCGGGAGATGGAGCGTAGGTTGGTGTCACCTAGGAGGAGGCAGGTGTCGTTGCATTGGTCTCTTTCATTGTCATAATGGCGCTGTTCCAACTCAGTTACACGTTGTTGCAGTTGTTCAATTGTGTGGTATGCTGTCTTCACTTCAGTATTTAACAAGTCTATTTCCATATCCTTTGTTGCCAGTTTCGACTTAACGATCTTGATTTCGTTCGCGATGTGCATAAGATCCAGTTTCTCAGATTCGGCGTTGTCCTCGTGACTGGCATAGGTATTCTGCTGGTCTGGGATGGAGGGTGGAGGAGGTGTGGTACTACTGTCTGTGGGGTGTGGCTGCTTATCTTCAGGCTCTGACTGTAGCTTCTCCAAAATAATTTCTATCAACTGGCTTTTATTAGTCCAGATATTATTCATGCCTAACTCACGGCATTCTTTCTGTAAATCAGACTTGAGATAATTTTTATCAAGGAATTTCCTCGTAGGAGAGAGAGAGAGAGAGAGAGAGAGAGAGAGAGAGAGAGAGAGAGAGAGAGAGAGAGAGAGAGAGAGAGAGAGAGAACGTAGAATGAAAGTACTTAAACTATTTTTTCTCCGTTATGCCTCTACAGTTCCATCATTATAGAGACAGTGTCCTTATACAGCTCTGCGTCTCTTTCCTTTCACGAGCTCGTTAAAAATGTTCACTCGCCGACACGGAGGAGCGAAGGGAGCGGAGGGCCAGTGAGACGAGGCAGAAGTCAACACCAGAGGGCGGGAGTAATATGGTGGCGAAAGAAAATGGAAAGAAAATGGAAAACGAGAAGTGAACCCAGGCGTACTTCGAACCTTCTCCCTTACCTTAGAAAGATTTACCTCTTGCTACGCCACTTCCTCCTCCATTTCCTCCTCCTCCTCCTCCTCCTCCTCCTCCTCCTTGATATTTTTTCTCCATCCCTCTTCAATGGCTCCTCCTCGTTCCCATTTGTGCTCTCTTTTCTTTCTCCCACTTGGCACTCCTCATCTTCCTCTTCCTCCTCCTCCGCCTCCTTCTCCTCCTCTTCCTCTTCTTCTTACAGTCCATCAGTTCAGAGAGGCATTACATTTACTATAGAAATTGAGATTAATGAGGTTCTCACATTTCATTTCTTTGCTGTATGTTTTATTTTTTTATCTCTCTCTCTCTCTCTCTCTCTCTCTCTCTCTCTCTCTCTCTCTCTCTCTCTCTCTCTCTCTCTCTCTCTCTCTCTCTCTCTCTCTCTCTCTCTCTCTCTCTCTCTCTCTCTCTGTGTGTGTGTGTGTGTGTAATTCACCTCGGTCGCCTGTTGGTCACCCAGCCAGTCTTCTCCATTACGGAGCGAGCTCAGAGCTTATAGACCGATCTTCGGGTAGGACTGAGACCACAACACACTCCACACACACCGGGAAAGCGAGACCACAACCCCTCGAGTTACATCCCGTACCTATTTACTGCTAGGTGAACAGGGGCTATACATTAAGAGGCTTGCCCATTTGCCTCGCCGCACCGGGACTCGACCCCGGCCTTCTCGATTGTGAGTCGAGCGTGCTAACCACTACACTACGCGGTGTAATATAAATTGAATTGTTAATCTATTAAGTTCATGTTAAGTTCATGTATCTCGCTGAGCTCGAGCTTTGCTTCACAGCCCTCTTTAGCAGGTGATAAGTTTGCCTGCCTTGCATTTGCTGGTCAGTCGGCCTCCTGTTCTCTCCTCGAGCACTGTCAAGATTTAGTCGAATAAAGCCTAAGCTTGAAGGCTCTTCCTTGTCTTCTTACGGACATATAGAACACGCGGTGTGTGTGTGTGTGTGTGTGTGTGTGTGTGTGTGTGTGTGTGTGTGTGTGTGTGATTGGTGTCAGCATGACAAAGGTTGGTACACAAAAACTGTAAAAGCTGAGATAAAGGCAAATACCTGGAGATAAAGATCATTAAAGATTTCCCGGCGCAATCACAAGACCTAGTGACTGACATATTGAATACTCCCGCAAAACGCTAGTCACCATGTTACCAAAACATACACACACACACACACACACACCACACACGCGCACACACACCACACACGCACGCACACACACCACACACGCACACGCACGCGCACATGCACACGCACGCGCGCGAGCGCACACGCACGCCCCCACACACACCCCGTCCTTTTGGCTTACCTTATGTACTATATTAGACGCTATCTAAACTGAATAGAGATTTCCATCGATACCTAAATGGAATCCACTGGTAACATGTGTGGCTGTCTCGCCACATCTACACGGCATTGCGCCCTGTTACTACAACGCTGTCTCGCCATGGCGTGTCCTCTCACTCTCATCTCAGCAGAGAACAATCTGTGGTTTTCCATTTTGAAATATTTTCCTTGTCACATGTCTAGGGAAACATCACATTTGTGTGGCGGGCGAAGAAGAAAAAGTCAAAGCTTATCCTGTGACCACCTATTGCAGAGCAACGCCTGTCTGTCATGCTCAGTTCCATCACACAAATGAACATAAGATCATAGGAAAATAAGGGAAGCTGCAAAAAGCCATCAGGCCACTGTATGAAATACATACATATACCTACATATTTGATTCCACCCTGTCTAAAAGAGCTTTGAGTCTTGTCTTCCTTCCTAAGTAAGATATAAAGAAGGAAACTTGGCAAAAGAGGAAACGAGAGCTGGCAGGAGGCGGCTCCAAGAAAACAGAAATCCGGCTGGGATAATGAGTTGGGTGGTCAGTTGTGTTTCTCAAAATTTATAACGTTGATGGTACGAACTGTTGTGCTTCGTTTATAAACACAAGGACGTTGTGACACACTACGACTTCCGCCCGCTCCCACATCGTGAAATGCTGTCACGAAATACAGCATGACCGCCGCTCTGCTACATGTATCGGTTCAAGTGAGTCAACAGATGAAGAGGGAAACAGAGATAAGGAATGGAGAAAATGAACGACAGGATTTAAAAATTAAAGAGTGATAGTGAGTAAAAAGGCAGTTGTGATGACGGTTGTGGGGAAAGACAGAGCGTAAGAAAACTGCCGCTCCGCGTCTTGTCACGATGAGATAGCAAATGTTGCCACTATTGTGCAACAGAGACGAGGAATAAGACTCCTCTGCAACCAGACCGGAGTCATTCTGGGCCCTGTGTCGACGTCACGTGGTTGTCAGGTCTTCGGTCAAGGAAACCCGCAATACGAAGGGTAGTGACGGTGAGTGTGATAATGACTTGGGAAAATAGTATAATTGTAAGATTGTTGTCAATGTATCCTGCATTTACTAGTCTGCAGTGATCCATGTTGTACTGCATTGTGTTGGTACTTGGCGCCATTACAATGTAGTATTGTGTTTGACAGGTTTTGATCGTGTTAAAGTGCTGGGGTCAGTGTAAAGGATATTGTGCTTATTAACACTCATGTGCCGGTATAGGGAGAGGTTTGTGTGTATTGCATTCTTTGGGCCCGTCAAACACTTAGTCATGTAGTCGAGCGCCAGGAAGACTGGTCAGCCGTTGTGACTTGTATTGCCTTGCCTCGTCTCCGTCAACACTCACTTCGCAGCCTGGTTTAGCTCAGCCTAGACCTTCACGCGACTAACTTCGTTGTGTCGCGGCATCTCCACGCTCTCCTTTTCGTCAGAAACTGCAGGTATTATCATGTATTTTTTTTCTTCCTCCTATCTGAATATAAACTCTCAGATGCCTGACTGCTGTCCCTCCAGGCATTCTCCTAATGTTTGCGGTCTTGGTTAAGTCACCATTACCTACGAGTAGACCACCACCAAATTCAGCACCACCGCCGCCGCCGCCGCCGCCGCCATCATCTTGGTGCTTCCACTGCGCGACAAAAGCATCTCCCCTTGGCTGTCAGTTATTAAATTCTCCTTACTTAGGTGCGCTGTCTATTCTCCTTACTTAGGTGCGCTGTCTAGGAGAGCTGCATCTGCTTCAATTCATCCCGTGTTTTCAACAAACTCAATGTCGGTGAAGAGCGACTGCCACACGAGATATGCACCAAACAGCATGTAACAAAGTGTGTACCAGTAATGAAAAATGAAATCCGATTTGCAGGAACCATAGACCGGGACACACACACACACACACACACACACACACACACACACGGCCCGGTAGCTCAGTGGTTAGAGCGCTGGCTTCACAAGCCAGAGGACCGGAATTCGATTCCCCGGCCGGGTGGAGATATTTGGGTGTGTCTCCTTTCACGTGTAGCCCCTGTTCACCTAGCAGTGAGTAGGTACGGGATGTAAATCGAGGAGTTGTGACCTTGTTGTCCCGGTGTGTGGTGTGTGCCTGGTCTCAGGCCTATCCGAAGATCGGAAATGATGAGCTCTGAGCTCGTTCCGTAGGGTAACGTCTGGCTGTCTCGTCAGAGACTGCAGCAGATCAAACAGTGAATTACACACACACACACAGTACAGTACAGTACAGGCTCCCCCCATAGGAGCTATTGAGCAAGTCCCGCCGAGCCACTGGCTGATGACCACTTCACGCGACGTATTACGTCTTGACAAATCATTTTCAATGTGCACGGATGTAACTTAGTTTCCGAGAATCAAAACAAGAAACAGTAAATGTTTCGTGCTGTACGATAATTTTGTGTCTATCGTCACAGAGATCCAGGAACCTTGACCTGCATCCAGTGGTCCCCAGTGTGGTGCCATAGAGTAATAGTCCACGGTAATGTTTCATGATAGGATTCTCAGTTTCAGTCTTGACACACACACACACACAGTTGAGTCTCATTTTATTCTGCGAGTGTGGTGCACGGAGGAGTGCGTAGGGAATGGGGCGGGATGGTCTGGCCAGGCTCGGAATTAGCAAAATGCACGTGTTTGACTTGATGAAGAAGTACTGGCAGTAATAGTAGTAGTAGTTATAGTAGTAGTAGTAGTAGTAGAAGTAATAGTAGTAGTAGTAGTAATAGTAGTAGTAGTAGTAGTAGTAGTAGTAGTAGTAGTAGTAGTAGTAGTAGTAGTAGTAGTAGTAGTAGTAGTAAGTAGTAGTAGTAGTAGTAGTAGTAGTAGTAGTAGTAGTAGTAGTTGTAGTAGTAACAGTAGTAGTAGTAGTAGTAATGGTAGTTGTTGTTGTTCCTGTCGTCGTCAGGAAACAGAGGAGATGCTTGGTGGGTGAGGAGAGTGACAGACTGATCAGCTGCCTTCTAAATCTTGATGCATGATGCTCAGTCTGCGTACTATAGGTATATAATGAACATGTATGAAATATAATAATTGGTATCCTGAATCAAGCATCCTGTGGAAGACGTAAGTGAAAAAGGGGTCGTGGAATTGAAGGAGGGCGGGTTGGAGGCAACCGCGGCCACAAAGATGCAAAACTTGGCCAAGGGAAGCGGTGGGAACAATTACTCTATATGGAGGCGGCTACGTAACTACAGTGCTCGCACACGTCACTATAAATCGGCCAGTGGCGCTCCGCGCATT
The DNA here is from genome assembly GCF_017591435.1 of Portunus trituberculatus. Taxonomy (NCBI): domain Eukaryota; kingdom Metazoa; phylum Arthropoda; class Malacostraca; order Decapoda; family Portunidae; genus Portunus; species Portunus trituberculatus. Next base: position 7,406,500 of record NC_059267.1, read on the forward strand.
AGGGTAGCACACACCACCCTATTAGTAACCAGTGTAGCCATTCTAGCAATTTTCCCGCTAGATCTAGCGAATTATTACTGTGATCTGGCTATCAAATTTTTCATCTAGCGGCTGGCGGCAGGTGTAGAACGTCATCTGACGATTTGCTAGCGATTTTTCCTTAGAGACGATGAAACTTCGGGCTTTGTGGCATTTTACAAAAGAACACATTTTAGTTATGAAAACAGGCATGTTTCATCTTGGTGTGAAATTAGTCAAATACTCGTAAATGGTATGGACAGTCTCCCGTTGGTACCAACTTGCTCAAAATTTACACACATATACCGTCTCTGTACGGATAAAAGCGCGTTTTTGATAGTCCACGCTTAAGGCAGCCTTAAGCCTGGCTTAAGGCTGACGTCATTTTGTGTTCTTTCATGTCCCCAAACTTGAGCCAGAGTGTAGCCCGCCTTAAGGCAGGGCCGGCCAAACTCAAGCCAGCTGCAGAGCAGGCTCGACTTTCCGCTAGCCAGTTGTGACGTCACATGTAAATAAACAAATGATAAGACATGACGAATGAATGCTCCATTAGCTGCTGTTGATATTTCTGCACCAAACTGAATGCTGTTTCAGTATCTTCTGGTATCTCTGGCAAGTCTGGAAACATGATGGACTGGACTGTTGATGCAGGGAGGAAAGATAGCAACTAGGATGATACCAGCTTTGAAGCGCCTGGAGTATAGAGATAGATTAAAGGCATTAAACATGTTTTCATTTGAGAGATGTATAAGAGGGGATATTTAAAATGTTCTCAGATACAAACTACATAGATGTGAGATCTTTCTTTACCTTAGAGGAGGGAAGTAGGACTAGAAATCATGGCAGGAAGATTAGAAAGCAAGGCTGCAGGTTAGATATAAGAAAATATTTCTTTAGTCATAGGGTGGTAGACTTCTGGCATGCATTGCCAGAGACGGTTGTAAATAGCACTAGTTTGACAATGTTTAAAAACAGATTAGATAAGCACTTAAATTTATTAGATTTATAATTATGTATAGCGCTGCATGATAGTTTTTATAAGAAATTTACTATAGTTAAACAAGACATGATCCCCATGTATGGGGACCACAAATTGTAGAAGATTTCGCTGCAGGACTTACCCCTGTTAATGGGCCAAATATTTAGAATTAGTATATAATGTATTGTGTACTTGTAAGTGTAACTTTAAGTACTGATGACGAGGTCGCTGTGCGACTGATACAGGATAACCTAGATGGGCCCTGGTGGCCCTTTGCTATCCTATTATTTATGTTATGTTATGTTATGTTATGTTATGGAGGAAAGATAAGTTACAAAGTTGCAGCATATCTTCCTGTTCCTGTTCGTCTGCCATCTTTATTGTTGTCATCTGTCAGCTGCGAAGGTCTAGCAGGCCCGTTTTCCATTGTCCCAGGTTCTGCTTAAGCCTGCCTTAAGGCGAGGTCTAGCCGTAGGGGCATTAAAAAACGCAGCTAAATGTGCGCGATAAGGTGTTTGCAGAGGACGTAGGTAATCACCTACGACCCGCTAGGCGTTTTCAGTAGCGTTACCGCAAGGCCAAACATGTTTGAGTTTACGCTGTACAGGACGATGCTGAGGACACCGTCGCTTCTGCCGGACGATCGTGTCACCGTGATCTCAATCCCTGGGAAAAGTTATCGTACACATCAGTCGCCAGCGCTGTGGTCAAGGCGTAAACACAGCAGCATGGTGGAAGAGTTTGGAGATTTATTCCTTGATGGGGAGTATTATAGGTCACCAGTGTTTCATCATATGTATATGCCGAGGGCCGAGCAACGCAATACTTCTCAAAATTGCAGGTCTTCAGTCCTTGGAAGATGAACAGTGATTTAATCTACGCGGGCTTGTTTTGAAGAGGTTCCATTGTAAATGTATGGCTGCGGTTTTCTGACACCTAAATAGTTGAATTGCGTCAATACTAAGCAGATAATGTATTTTACCATCATTCATTACTTTATGATATAAGGATTTGCAACAATATTATCATTTTTATTCACCTAATAATAGAAAAGTAACTCCACTATTGTATCGAAGTCACGAGTAAAAGAATGGAATCGGACAACACCCACAAGGCAGAAAACGAAAAGGATATATATCAAAGTAAAAAAGAAAACAATCAATTACATAGAATCGATGAGTTTTATGTTTAGTTCTCAAACGTGGACGTGTTTAGTAAAGATAAGATTGATGAACTTAGAGCAAGAATATGTGAAGAACAAACACCTCCTAGCGTAATTGCTATCCAAGAAGTAAAACTTAAATTTCTTAGATTTGAAAGAGAAAAAGTGGAATACAAGTTTGATGGCTATGAAATGTATGATAAAAACTTGTCACAGGTGGAACTGGGAAGGGGTATCTTGTTATATATTAAAAGTAATATACAGCATGACTTAATAGAGCTTAAAAATTACGCTTCTGAATATATTGCAACAAAAACTAAAGGTGAATTTGATGATGTACTGCTGGTATCTATATACAGGAGTCCAAATAGTCAATGGGAAAATAATGAAAGGCTTATAAGGTTGCTACAAGAAATCAGTGAATATAACACAAAACATAAGTTAATAGTTGGAGATTTTAATCTGCCTAATGTAAAGTGGGAAAACCAAACTTGTCGGCATGGAAATGATAATTTAAGTTTAAACTTTGTTGAAAAAATTCGTGACTGTTTCTTTCTTCAACACGTTACGGAAATTACAAAGTTTAGAGGAGAAAATGTTGGAAATACTCTTGATTTGATATTTAAGAGAATATTAAGATTGGAAGCCCACTGGGGAAAAGTGACCATGGCTGTGTGCAATTCAAGTGTAGTATAGAACCACAGAAGGAAGAGTATAAGCAATATGTTTATTTATATGAAAAAGCGGATTACAGTAAACTGGGTGAATTATTATCCACAAAGTGAGATGAATATCTTAATTACCAAGATGTAGAGGTGATGTGGGATAAGTTTAAAAAGAAATTCCAGGAAGCTATCAATATTTGTGTTCCGAAAAAGGAGTTTGTAAGTCGAGAAAGGCTGAGGAAAAGAACAAATCAAGGCTTGATGATGAATAGGAAATTGTGGTCTAATATTAAGAAAAAACAAATTTTGGATGAGACTTAAGTGAATGAATGAGGCAGGAGAAAGCATCACAAGAGAATACAGCCTGGTCGATTTAGAGTACAGACAACTTAACAATCAGGTTAGACGAGAAACAAGGAGAGCAGTGAAAAGTAATGAGAAAGTGATTGCTAAAAATGTTAAATCAATTACAAAAATAGTTTGGAAATATGTACAGTCAAAGACAAAAACTGCAGCCGGTATAAGAAATTTGTACATGAATAAGGAAAAACAGCAGAAACACTAAATGATAAAGAGAAAGCCACAGTATTAGCGGAGTATTTTAATACAGTGTTCACTAGGGAACCTGAGGGAGAAGTACCAACCATGCAGGTGAAGATGTTAAACTCGCTATTGATAATTTAAAAAGGGACAAGGCACCAGGTCCCGAAGGTTTTCACCTAGGATAATTAAGGAGGTGAGGAACAAAATAGCATGTTCATAACGAATTATATTTGATTTATCAATAAAGCAGGGCAAATTGCCCAAGGATTGGAATTCTGCAAATATTACGGCACTACACAAGAAAGGGATACAAAGGACCCAGAAAATTATAGACCGGTTAGCCTGACTTGTGTAATTTGCAAGTTGATGGAGACCATAATTAGAAGAAAAATTATTGATCATCTTAAGAAAAATGAGCTTACCACAAGGAAACAATATGGTTTCATGAGTGGACATTCAATAGTGCTTCAACTAACTATAATGGTAAAATGGACAAGTATATTAGATGAAGGAAGAATTGTGGATGTCGCTTATTGTGATTTTAAGAAGGCGTTTGACACAGTGCCTCACAGACGATTGTTGGAGAAAATAAAAAGCTTCAATGTAGGAGGTAATATCTTGAAATGGATTTCGGATTTTCTTGGAGGAAGACAATAGCGGGTAATCGTAAATGGTACAAGTTCAGACTGGAAGGAAGTGATAAGTGGAGTGCCTCCTGTCTTGTTTGCTATGTATATTAATGACCTTCCAGAAGTAATATAGAATAGCAAGATGTTTTTGTATTCAGAATGATAAAGGATGAGAGGGATTGTAGAAAATTACAATAAGATATCAATAGAATGAATGAATGGTCAAAGAAATGGTTATTAAGGTTTTACCAAAATTAAGAAATGCAATTTGATGAGAATTGGTAAAACAAATACAGGTATGTTTCAATATACTATGGATGAAGGTTTGAACCAGATTAAAGCAGAGAAAGACTTAGGGGTAAAGATCGACCTGGAGTTAAATTTCAAGGAACATTTTGCGGAAAAAATTAAATAAAGCTAATAGGATGGTTAGATTAATAATGACATTCGTTAGCATGGATGAGGAAATATTTAAATCTTTGTATGTGGCATTGATTCGACCACACCTGGAATATGCCAATCAGGTGTGGTGTCCTTACATGAAGAAGGATGTGGAGGCTTATGAAAGGGTTCAGCGCAGGGCAACAAAAGTAGTACCGGGTTTGAAGGATCTCTTATGAGGAAAGGCTGAAGAAACTAGACCTACCAACGTTGACATATAGAAGATCAAGAGGAGATATGGTAGAAACCTTTAGAATTATCATTGGACTATATGACAAAGATGTATGTCAAGATGTATGTATTACAAGTACACGTACAGGTTTTGGGCACCGTCTCAATGTGGCCTGGTGGATTGTGTGACTCTTGACCATTTGATTGTTCTTCAACAGAGTCACAAAGTCATGGCGGAGAATGAGGTGACCTGGCTGCGTCCCGCCACAGACATCGAGACGCTCTTCACTCAGATTCAGGAGACAGCGGGGCTCTTGGTGTCCACGTATGGCCTTACGATCCGCACGGCACAACCTTTGAAGGACGAGCAGGTGCAGGAAGCTCTCGTGCATCTATTCAGGTTAGTGACTCTTCCTCAAAATGTCCAGCAAACGTCCAGATCTTCACAGCTGTTAGCGTACAAATATGTTTGTATATCGAAGTAAATATTGTGTCTCCTAACAGAAAGGTGCCCACGCTGAGGCTGTGCTTCCGGCGCAAAGAGGACGTCTTCTGGACTTGTGAAATGAAACGAGAACATATCGACTTTAAGGTTTGGTACTTGTCAAGAGTTGTGAAAAAGTGAAGTAGACATTTTGTATGATGGTGAATTACTGGTCTGAAGATATTTTCCTTTTCCTTATCTCTCAGGCTGTGGACAGGAGTGACCAGCTGAAGTTACAGGAAGAATTAATGAACCACCAGTTTAACAACAGCGAGGGGCCGTTGTGGTGCGCTAGGCTTCTTGAGCACAACTCGTGTGGCGGCACCACCAGTCCGGGATTGGAGGCTTCCTTTCCCTACAGCCGCAGTCTCGTGCTGGCCAACCATCACGGCATCGCTGACGGCACAACCAACTGTCGAACCGTGAATTGTTTCCTCCGAATCCTGGACGACGTCATCGCTGGCAATCCCATTGACGACAGTGAACAGTTGGGCGAGTTGGCCAGCGGCGAGGAGACGGCAACCTTATTGGCGGTCACAGAAGAGGAACTTAAGGAAAATACAGAGAATCTGGAGCAAGCCGTTGAAGAGTATAAAAAGCAACACGAAAAGGAGAAACTCATTGTCCGAGCTTTTCCTAACCAGGATGACCCCAACTATATCACCAAAATCATCTCAGAGACTCTGGACGAAGAAACAACCAGTCGCTTCTTCCGGCGATGCAAGCAGGAGGGAGTCACGGTGAACAGCGGCTTTACGGCGTTGACCAATTGCTCATTAGTGGACTTAGTGAGGGAGACGGGAATGAAGCAAGACAACTACCCGCTTCAAGTGACTCACGCCGTCAACATGCGGCGCTACTGGCAAGGAGACGTGTCCCGGGCTCTGGGGTGCCACATAGCAGTCATTTCCCTGCATGAAACCCTCACTCACCAGTGGAGAGACAACTTTTGGCAGTACACGCGGGACCTCCACACCAAGGTCCATGACAGTCTGAAGGACAAGGGACCTTTGAAGTATTGGATATACTATTTCATGGTTAAGGGAGACGATGCGGTCGAGAATATGCTAAAGGGAAGGCCGGAGGTGGACAGTGACTACTGTTTAGCCAACATTGGGAACCTGGATCACCTCATTCCTACAGATGGTGACCACGCCCGCCTCGCCCACTTGGTGCGCACCACACAGTGCTGGAATGAACGAATCTGTCACATGTTGCATTCGCTGCGTGGCCGCCTCCTGTATAACCTTTGTTACACCAGTGATTCCTTAACCGAACAACAGGCACGCAGGTTTACGGATCTCATCTTCCAGAACCTCAAGGATATGATATGAATGGCAGTCACCGTCAGCCCGAAACAGTCACTACATCATGTCACCTGCCTGACCCAGGAATGAGATCATTGTTGAGCTACGCTTGTCTGTCACACTCAGTTCCATCACACAAAAAATATAAGATCATAAGAAAATACGGGAAACAGCAAAAAGCCATCAGGCCACTATATGAAATACATATACTTATACCTACATATTTGATTCCACCCGGTTTAAAAGGGTTTATAAGTGTTGTCTTTCTTAGAGAGACAACAGGGAGCAGCTTGTCTTTCTTCCTAAGCAAGACGTAAAGAAGAAAATTTAGCCTGTACAACCTTTGTTACACCAGTGATTCCTTAACCGAACAACAGGCACGCTGGTTTACGGATCTCATCTTCCAGAACTTCAAGGACATGATATGAATGGCAGCCACCCTCAGCCCGCAACAGTCACTACACCATGTCACCTGCCGAGGTTTGTAGGCCTGACCCAGGAATGAGATCACATAATAGTAAATGGGATAAACAAGCATCAGTAGACCATTAGGACTTAGAACACCATCCTCTTGCCTTATCTGATGTACTATATTAGACGCTAACAAAACTGAATAGAGATTTCCATCGATACCTAAATGGAATCCACTGGTAACATGTGTGGCTGGGCACTTTTCTATAACATATTCAGTTTGTGTCTCGCCACATCTACACGGCATTCCGCCCTGTTACTACAACTCTCTATCTCGCCATGGCGTGTCCTCTCACTCTCATCTCAACAGAGAACAATCAGTGGTATTCTATTTTGAAATTTTTTTTTCTTATCACACAGTGCAGAGAAAATATAACACTTGTGTGGCCTGTGGAAAAGAAAGTGTCAATGCTTCTCCTACGACCACCTATTGTTGAGCTGCGCTTGTCTGTCACGCTCAGTTCCATCACACAAAAGAACATAAGATCATAGGAAAATAAGGGGAGCTGCAAAAAGCCATCAGGCCACTGTATGAAATACGTATACATATACCTACATATTTGATTCCACCCGGTTTAAAAGAGCTTTATAAGTGTTGTCTTTCTTAGAGAGACAACAGAGAGCAGCTTGTCTTTCTTCCTAAGCAAGACGTAAAGAAGAAAACTTAGAAGCGACAGCTGGCATGTGGCGATTTTGAGAAGACACCAAACTGGCTGGGATAATGAGTTGGGTGGTCAGTTATGTTTCTCAAAATTTGTAACGTTGATGGTGCTAACTGTTGTGCTTCGTTTATAAACACAAGGACGTTGTGACACACCACGACTTCTGCCCGCTCCCACATCGTGAAATGCTGTCACGAAATATATACTACGTGATCGCCGCTCTGCTACACGTATCGGTTTAAATGAGTCAACAGTTGAAGAGGGAAACATAGATAAGAAATGGAGAAAACGAACGACAGGAATCAAAGATTAAACAGTGATAATGAAAAAAATTACAGTTGTGATGACGGATGTGGTAAAGAAAGAGCGTAAGAAAACTGCCGTTCCGCGTCTTATCACGATGAGATAGCAAATGTGGCCACTATTGCACAACTGACTCTGACAATAAGGAACCACTACAGCCAGACCGCAGTCATTCTGGGCCCTGTGTCGACGTCGCGTGGTTGTCAAGTCTTCTCTCAAGGAAACCCGCTATACGAAGGATAGTGACGGTGAGTGCGATGGTGACTTGGGAAAATAGTATAATTGTTGTAAACTGACGCAGTCAAAGAAGAAAGAAGAAATAACAGAAAAGAAACAAGAGAAGACAATAGAATGAGAGGAATAGAAACCTAAATAAGGAAGAAGAAAAAATAGAGAAAAACAAAAAACATTGTACCATGTAGTAGGATTTTGGTAGGGTCTTGACAGTAACTAATCGAAGATCTACCTGAAGGTCTACCCATGACCTGACTCAGACAAAAATGTAAACATAAGGAGACAAATATATGGGAGGAGCTTGAAAGAAATACAGTGGAGGCACACATGGTCTTGACCTGAGGGAAGAAGAGGCACCGCAGGCGAGGGGACACTAGCTAGACGCCCATATCGTGCCTCGGATACCCGGATTGGGTGAACTATATAGTGCCTAGTGGGCGTGTCTATGTACAATGTATTTTTGTGGATTGGGTCAAGATATATTTTGCCATGCCTAAGGGTGTGTCTGGTGACTTGTGTTACTGTGGATTGAGTCAAGATGCATTGCCACGCCTGAGGGTGTAAAAAAAAACACGTGTATTACTGTGGATTGGATTAAAAAGTACATTGCCACACCTATGGGCGTGATCTAAGTAAGGTATGCATTTCTGCTTGGAAAATAGGTGAACTAACAACCTACGGGTATAAAATAGGATGTAACTAAGAGAGAGAGGGGTTGGGAGTGCCAGTCAAGAAAAGGAAGAAGAGGAGTCCTGACCGGAGAGGCGTCAGAGGCGACATGGAGAAAATCAATCTTGTGTTATTAAGTGAAGCTTAAACAGTTGGTGATGCAGTCTCAGTTATTTATAATTTCATGGAGTTAGAGAAGGAAACAATATTTTAGGATGTTATATTTGTAAGATGTTTAAATTGAAGATTTGTGTTTGATTTGATATGTTGTGTGATTTTGACTTGAATATGTTGAATGATTTTGACTATGAATTTTGATGTTTGGATTTTTTATGAGAAACTTTTGAGAACTGTGTCAAATATATGGAGAGATAATTTGCTACTTGCCGAAGTAATTACTGATGAGTATTTGTGCATTTCATTTTAATCTAATGAAACGTAGAAAATCTTGCTGTGTAAAATATATTACCTTGTGGTTATTAATATATTACCTCACAAAATCGTGCAATTGCCCTTGCGAGAGAGTGCAAGAGAGGCATCACGAAATAATTGTAAGATTGTTGTCAATGTATCCTGCATTTACTAGTCTGCAGTGATCCATGTTGTACTGCATTGTGTTGGTACTTGGCGCCATTACAATGTAGTATTGTGTTTGACAGGTTTTGATCGTGTTAAAGTGCTGGGGTCAGTGTAAAGGATATGTGCCGGTATAGGGAGAGGTTTGCTTGTATTGCATTCTTTGGGCCCGTCAAACACTTAGTCATGTAGTCGAGCGCCAGGAAGACTGGTCAGCCGTTGTGACTCGTATTGCCTTGCCTCGTCTCCGTCAACACTCACTTCGCAGCCTGGTTTAGCTCAGCCTAGACCTTCACACGACTAACTTCGTTGTGTCGCGGCCCCTCCACGCTCTCCTTTTCGTCAGTAACTGCAGGTATTATCATGTATTTTCCTTTCTTCCTCCTATCTGAATATCAACTCTCAGATGCCTGACTGCTGTCCCTCCAGGCATTCTCCTAATGTTTGCGGTCTTGGTTAAGTCACCATTACCTACGAGTAGACCACCACCACCTTCAGCACCACTGCCTCCGCCGCCGCCGCCATCATCTTGGTACTTTCACTGCGCGACAAAAGCATCTCCCCTTGGCTGTCAGTTATTAAATTCTCCTTACTTAGGTGCGCTGTCTAGGAGAGCTGCATCTGCTTCAATGCATCCCGTGTTTTCAACAAACTTAATGTCGGTGAAGAGCGACTGCCACACGAGATATGCACCAAACAGCATGTAACAAAGTGTGTACCAGTAATGAAAAATGAAATCCGATTTGCAGGAACCATAGACCGGGACACACACACACACACACACACACACACACACAGTGGTTAGAGCGCTGGCTTCACACACACACACACACACGACACACGGAGACTCCTTTCACGTAGACCTAGCAGTGAGTAGGTACGGGATGTAAATCGAGGAGTTGTGACCTTGTTGTCCCGGTGTGTGGTGTGCCTGGTCTCAGACCTATCCCAAGATCGGAAACACACACACTGACACACACACACACACACACACACACACACACACACACACACACACACACACACACAGTACAGTACAGTACAGGCTCCCCCCATAGGAGCTATTGAGCAAGTCCCGCCGAGCCACTGGCTGATGACCACTTCACGCGACGTATTACGTCTTGACAAATCATTTTCAATGTGCACGGATGTAACTTAGTTTCCGAGAATCAAAACAAGAAACAGTAAATGTTTCGTGCTGTACGATAATTTTGTGTCTATCGTCACAGAGATCCAGGAACCTTGACCTGCATCCGGTGGTCCCCAGTGTGGTGCCATGGAGTAATAGTCCACGGTAATGTTTCATGATAGGATTCTCAGTTGCAGTATTGACTTGTTGAGGTAACTAAGACACTGTGGCTACTGCTTCTTTACGGGTTACCCTTTCTGCAGTTTAGGAGTTCAGAGATGAATGTGAAACTCGCAAGAAAGAAAGAAAAAAGTCTGCACTGCATTGTAATAATAATAATAATAATAATAATAATACGGTTTATTAATTTGGCAGTGCCACAACAAGTTTACACTGAAAATGTACAGGGGGGGGGGACTTTAAAACAATGAAATCCTTAACCTAACTATGAATCTAACTTAACCAAGAATTAAATTATTGATTTCATTGATTTATTTATTTATGGCTCGCACCATAGTGGGCACCGCGCTAAGGTGGTACCGTTCAGTGCGCGGTGCTCTTAAGGGCGCCACGCGATTCTGGTGTCTGGTGGCGCGGGCAGGGAGAAGCACGTCTGAAGGTAGCAGGTGGCGGAGACGTGGATGATGCAGCAGCTTTTCCCCAAATTTTCCAAGGCTTCCTGGTGTCTTGTGGCCAGCCTCGGCAGACTCAGGCAGGTCAGGGCGTCCTCTTAGGACCTGTAGGCAGGCCCAAGGATGACTCTCAACGCCCTCTTCTGAACCCTCTCCAGCTGTTGCCGTTGTGTGAGGTTCAGGGAATATATGTATACAAATCAGAATACCACACTGACGTATTGGCGATTATGAACACACACACACACACACACGGCCCGGTAGCTCAGTGGTTAGAGCGCTGGCTTCACAAGCCAGATGACCGGGGTTCGATTCTCCGGCCGGGTGGAGATATTTGGGTGTGTCTCCTTTCACGTGTAGCCCCTGTTCACCTAACAGTGAGAAGGTACGGGATGTAAATCGAGGAGTTGTGACCTTGTTGTCCCGGTGTGTGGTGTGTGCCTGGTCTCAGACCAATCCGAAGATCGGAAATAATGAGCTCTGAGCTCGTTCCGTAGGGTAACGTCTGGCTGCAGCAGATCAAACAGTGAATTACACACACACACACCGCCTAGTGTAGTGGTTAGCACGCTCGACTCACAATCGAGAGGGCCGGGTTCGAGTCCCGGTAAGCGGCGAGGCAAATGGGCAAGCCTCTTAATGTGTGGGCCCTATTCACCTAGCAGTAAATAGGTACGGGATGTAACTCGAGGGGTTGTGGCCTCGCTTTCCCGGTGTGTGGAGTGTGTTGTGGTCTCAGTCCTACCCGAAGATCGGTCTATGAGCTCTGAGCTCTCTCCATAATGGGGAAGACTGGCTGGGTGACCAGCAGGCGACCGAGGTGAGGTGAGGTGAGGTGAATTACATACACACAAAGAGCCAAATTGATCAGTTGAGTCTCACTTTATTCTGTGAGTGTGGTGCACGGAGGAGTGCGTAGGGAATGGGGCAGGATGGTCTGGCGAGGCTTGGAATTAGCAAACTGCACGTGTTTGACTTGATGAAGAAGTACTAGCAGTAGTAGTAGTTGTAGTAGTAGTAGTGGTAGTAGTAGCAGTAATAATGTAGTTGTAGTGGTAGTTGTTGTTGTTGTCGTCATCGTCAGGAGACAGAGATGCTTGGTGGGTAAGGAGAGTGACAGACTGATCAGCTGCCTTCTAAATCTTAATGCATGATGCTCAGTCTGCGTACTATAGGTATATAATGAACATGTATGAAATATAATAATTGGTATTCTGAATCAAGCATCCTGTGGAAGACGTAAGTGAAAAAGGGGTCGTGGAATTGAAGGAGGGCGGGTTGGAGGCAACCGCGGCCACAAAGATGCATAACTTAGCCAAGGGAAGCGGTGGGAACAAGTACTCTATAAATCAGTGATAGTCAACCTGGGTGCATGGTGCACCCCAGGGTGCATGATTTTTTTCAAAGGGTACATGGAAATAATGGGGTACATGGAGGGGTACATGACAAGGAAATACAAAAGGTATACACATATAATTATATTGTTTTATTATACAGTTACCACCTATATAATTGTTTAGGACCAAGTAGCTATTTTTTATATTTAAAATAGAGACCTAATACTTTTATTTATATATTTTCGGTCTTAAAAATAAAAAACAATGTGATTTTTTTTTTTTTTTTTTTTTTTTTGTCGACGGCGCTAGGGTACATGAATTTTTCAAGAGCTCCCGGAAGGGTGCATGATCTTAGAAAAGGTTGAAGAACACTGCTCTATATGGTGGCAGCTATGTAACTACAGCTGGCAGCCACTTGTCTAGCTTCATTATGGGTGCTCACACTGGTCACCACAACCAGGCCAGTGGAGCTCCGGGTATTAGGGTAACACACACCACCCTGTTAGTAACCTTAGATGAAGGATTCTAGAAGAATATACGGGTTCAATGGGCTGCCTGGAGAAACTGATTAGAGAGTGTAGCTTCTAACAGAAGGCGCGCGGGTCGCACGTAGTAAGGGGGTGAGGAATGGGATGTCCATCAGCGGAGGAGGATGAGCGCCGTTACAAGATTCACATCAAGGAATATACAGAGAGGAAGTTGTGGTGTGGGTTAAAGTTTGGAGGACAGCGACGGTGCTGCCATCTGTTAGAAGTGAGTAATTTCATAGAAAACGTTTTCAGGAGTAACTTAAGATTTCTCCCATGCTTCCTCCCCACCACCTATTTTTCCTGCATTCTCTCGTGGTTATGGACTTATAATATATATATATATATATATGTATATATATATATATATATATATATATATATATATATATATATATATATATATATATATATATATATATATATATATATATATATATATATATATATATATATATATATATATATATATATATATATATATATATATATATATATATATATATATATATATATATATATATATATATATATATATATATATATATATATATATATATATATATATATATATATATATATATATATATATATATATATATATATATATATATATATATATATATATATATATATATATATATATATATATGCCCGCCTCCGTCTGAGCCACACCATACTCCTCACTTGCACCGCATACGTCTGTCTCGTGACCCTTCTGCCCTTGGTGTAGGACTACCCCTGATGCCATAGATAGAACATTTCCTGCTTCAATGCCCACGCTTCCCCTCTCAACATACTGCACTACGCTCCCAGCTCTCTGCCCTGGCCATCACAGCAATGGACATGCCCACTCACCTCATGGCGGCCTCAGGCGTCCACCCCTCCTGGCAACCTGCTGTCCTTCACCTTACTTGTGCCTTCTTGAGGAAGACACCCTATGTGATACCCACATAGGGCTACCCCAGGGCTCATAAGGATCCATAGATCTTCTTGGCTTTATCTGTTGGTTCTTTATGAGCCCTTGGGTAGTCCTGTGTGGGTATTACAGGCGTGGTAGCTGGCCGGTCTTCCTCAAGAAGGAACAGGTAAGGCTTAGGACAGCAGGTTGCTGGGACGGGTGGACGCCTGAGGCCGCCAGGAGGGTGAGCAGATCGAGTGATGTGATGGCCAGGGTGGAGAGCCGGGCGCGTAGTGCAGTATGTTGAGAGTGGAAGCGTGGGCATTGAAGCAGGAAATGTTCCATGGCCTCACGGGTAGTCCTACACCAAAGGCAGAAGGGTTCAGGAGACAAACAAAACACTTTCTGGATGAGATCAGTGTGCATGATAGTATTGCGCTTTTTAGGTCTTTATTATTTTTCTTGTTTTTGGTTTTCATCACCAGTAAACCTTTGTGGCCTGCCTAAGTCATGTATTATTGGTATAACAATTGTCTTTCATTTTCTTGGCAAAGCACTATTGTAACTTTTATCCCCATGAAATATCTTGTCTCAGTTTTGCCTGCAGAATATAAACCCGCCTCTATCATTTATCCTTCATTGAGTCATTGATTGTTTCATTGCTAAATGATTTAATAATGTCTGTACAATTTTTAATCCTCTACCACTTCCTTTTGGTGTTAGGAGCGGTTTGACAACACATGTTGCTCTCGCGGTCCGTGAGCTCCAGGCACAGCTATCTAGCGGTTCAATCTCTCCTCCCTCCTCCTGTGTAACGTGACCTTCTTAACGAACAAAATGGACGACTTGGTTGTGTCGATGCGATCAACCCATGCTGACATTGTGGCGATCACTGAGGCGTGGCGAATAGTACCTGAAGTATGCATGATGCAGGACTCAACTCTTCCACCAAGTAAGGTCAGAGAGAAGAGGAGGGAGAGTAGCGGTTTCTTGCCGATCCACCCTCAGCCCATCACACCTCCCGGTGGTGGTTGTCCCCTTCGGAGCGGAGGTCCTCTGGATACTGTGACTCCATCCTCCCACCCTCAAGATGCAGCCTTCATTATCCTCAGTGTCGCATACCACCTCCCCCACAGCACAACTACTCATTGAGCACATCATAAACACGGCTGACACTCTCAGAATGCTGCCAAGCTGGTTATCTGTGGCGACTTTAACAGACTAGATGTGAGTGAAATACTATACCAGCTACACCTAACGCAAGTCGTTGGCTTCCCCATCCTCTAACAAGCTAAATTCGACCTTATCATGACTGACCTAAGTCATCACTACTCCCCTCCCCAGCCTCTACCCCTCTCCATCTTATGGTGCCCCTTCCCCATCACCTCAACTCCCCCCACTTCAAGGTCATCAAGACCTACCGACCTATGCCTGACTCTTCCCTCAGGATGTTTCGACAATGGGTAAGACGTACATACCACGTGGCACAATTTTGTTACCACCACAACAAAAGCCTTCCACTACTACTTCCCAGCAAAGAATGTCACAGTGCGCCCATCTAATGCTTCGTGGATGACGACCCGCATTAAAAGGCTCATTAAGCAGAGGAACTGGGCCTTCCATACTTACCCAATACAGCAAGCAAGCAAGTCATTATCCAAACAGAATTCACCAACTCAAACTCACCAACAACAGACAATGGTATGATAAAATCAAGGCTTTGTGTGGTCTACAAAAGCAGTCCTCTCCTTTTCCTTGTACCTCACACCTCCCCGCGGACAAATAAACAGACGAAATAAACTCTCATTTCGCCACCATCTGTCAAACCTTCCCATCCCTTTACTTCTCAACTCTCTCTGCCTACCTCCCCACTCCCTCCCCTCCTCCCACTGTCCAAGTGATGGATGTTTCCAAGAGAATTCTTAAACTCAAGTCTTGGTCCACTACTGCTATTGATGTACCTATTAAGATTTACAAAGAATTTGCTCCAGAACTAGCCACTCCTCTCTGCTCAATAATAAATGCATTTCTCTCTCAGCACTCACATCCCGTTGACTGGAAAACACCATTTGTCACACCCATCCCTAAAACTCCAAGTCCGCAGTCACTCAATGACATCAGGCCAGTAGCTACCACACCCATCCCTAGCCTCCCTTGTGACGACTTTGTGTTCGACTGGGCATACAAAATCAATAATTCCTTAGACATCCAGCAATTTGGCAACATCAGAGCCACCTCCACCTCTCACTGCCTTATCAGCTTCCTTGACTTCATTCACAGTCATCTGGACAAACGAAACACCTCTCTAGCAGTCGCTTTTGTGGACTTCAGGAAAGCTTTTGATCTGGTTGACCACACTGTTGTTATCAACAAAGCCATCGGTCTGGGTCTTCCCTCTCACCTGACAGCGTGGCTGGCCGACTTCCTCACAGGGCGCCGACAAGCTGTGCGTTTTCAAAAACACACATCCTCTTATCAACAGCTAACGTGTGGAGTCCCTCAGGGCATCAAGATGGGTTCACTCTGTTTCCTGATACTGATTAATGACGCTCTGACAAACATCCCTCATCTCTGGAAGTACGTGGATGACTGCATCGTGGGTGTGCCAATCAACAACAAAAGCCCAGACTACTCAGCACTTCAAACAATATTAGACAACCTGCAAGAATGGTCGGCGGAGAGCAGGATGACAATTAACCACACCAAAACTGTAATGATGCATGTATGCACCTCCTCGGCGGCAGTCCCCGCGCCCAGCTCTCCCTGGATCCTCAGGCCCTCCAAGTGGTTCGGTCGGCCAAGCTGCTCGGGGTCACAGTGGACGACCGGCTGACATGGAAGTTACACATCACAACCACATTGAGGTCTGCGGCCTACAGACTCTACATGCTACGCAGACTTAGGTCACTGGGCACACCAACTGATGAGTTAAAGGGGATATACATCACCTTCATCCTGCCCGGACTTATGTATGCCTCACCTGTGTGGTCGTCCTCCCTCACCTGCACTCAACAGCAACAACTGGAAGATGTGCAAAAAGAGGGCATGCAGGTTTATCCTTGGTCCACCTACACTATTTACGATCACGCCCTAACTATCCTGAGTCTCCCCAGACTTGCTGCGAAACACCAAGAGGCCCTCGTCAGGCTGGACAGAGGCCTGCTGCGCCACCCACGGTTACGACACCTCCTACCACCCTCCATCCAACCCACGCCACACGTCATAACAATGTGGTCAGGCCCATTAAGGCCCGTAGGACCAACCGTTACCAAAATACTGCGATCCCCACAATAGTGCGAGCCATAAACTACTAAGCTAATGTTCTAATCTTAAACCCCAATCCCCATATATATTTTTTCAGTATGTCTGTACTGCAATTCATGATAAACCGTATCATTATTATCACTATCATTATTATTATTATTATTATTATTATTATTATTATTATTATTATCATTATTATTATTATTATTATTATCAAATACCCAGAAGTTATTCACTTGCCACTAAGGACCCCCTGTTCACCTAGCAGTGAGTAGGTATGGGATGTAAATCGAGGAGTTGTGACCTTGTTGTCCCGGTGTGTGGTGTGTGCCTGGTCTCAGGCCTATCCGAAGATCGGAAATAATGAGCTCTGAGCTCGTTCCGTAGGGTAACGTCTGGCTGTTTCGTCAGAGACTGCAACACATCAAACAGTGAAACACACACACACACACACACACACACACACACACACACACACACACACACACACACACCGCCTAGAGGGCCGGGTTCGAGTCTCGGTAAGCAGCGAGGCAAATGGGCAAGCCTCTTAATGTGTGGCCCCTGTTCACCTAGCAGTAAATAGGTACGGGATGTAACTCGAGGGGATGTGGCCTCGCTTTCCCGGTGTGTTGTGTATTGATGTGGTTTCAGTCCTACCCAAAGATCGGTCTATGAGCTATGAGCTCGCTCCGTAATGGGGAAGACTGGCTGGGTGACCAGCAGGCAACCGAAATGAATTACACACACACACACACACACACACACACACACACACACACACACACACACACACACACACACACACACACACACACAAATGATAGCTATTCAAAGTAACACTGCCAACAGTCTTAACTCGACACAGTGGTCGCTTCCACGTGAATGAAACAAGAAAAGCTACTGCACAGGCACACCACCAGATGGTTCACACCTGCATCCGACTAGAGGGATTACAAGGGTCGCCTCCTTCAGTAGGCATGTATTACAAGTACACGTACAGGTTTTGGCCACCGGCTCAGTGTGTGATTGTGATTGTTTCTTCACCAGAGTCACAACATCATGGCGGAGAATGAGGTGACCTGGCTGCGTCCCGCCACAGACATCGAGACGCTCTTCACTCAGATTCAGGAGACAGCGGGGCTCTTGGTGTCCACGTATGGCCTTACGATCCGCACGGCACAACCTTTGAAGGACGAGCAGGTGCAGGAAGCTCTCGTGCATCTATTCAGGTTAGTGACTCTTCCCTCAAAATGTCCAGCAAACGTCCAGATCTTCACAGCTGTTAGCGTACAAATATGTTTGTATATCGAAGTAAATATTGTGTCTCCTAACAGAAAGGTGCCCACGCTGAGGCTGTGCTTCCGGCGCAAAGAGGACGTCTTCTGGACTTGTGAAATGAAACGAGAACATATCGACTTTAAGGTTTGGTACTTGTCAAGAGTTGTGAAAAAGTGAAGTAGACACTTTGTATGAAGGTGAATTACTGGTCTGAAGATATTTTCCTTTCACCTCTCAGGCTGTGGACAGGAGTGACCAGCTGAAGTTACAGGAAGAATTAATGAACCACCAGTTTAACAACAGCGAGGGGCCGTTGTGGTGCGCTAGGCTTCTTGAGCACAACTCGTGTGGCGGCACCACCAGTCCGGGATTGGAGGCTTCCTTTCCCTACAGCCGCAGTCTCGTGCTGGCCAACCATCACGGCATCGCTGACGGCACAACCAACTGTCGAACCGTGAATTGTTTCCTCCGAATCCTGGACGACGTCATCGCTGGCAATCCCATTGACGACAGTGAACAGTTGGGCGAGTTGGCCAGCGGCGAGGAGACGGCAGCCTTAGATGCGGCCACAGAAGAGGAAGTTAAGAAAAATGCATACGATCTGGAGCAAGCCCTTGAAGAGTATAAAAAGCAACACGAAAAAGAGAAACTCATTGTCCGAGCTTTTCTTAACCAGGATGACCCCAACTATATCACCAAAATCATCTCAGAGACTCTGGACGAGGAAACAACCAGTCGCTTCTTCCGGCGATGCAAGCAGGAGGGAGTCACGGTGAACAGCGGCTTTACGGCGTTGACCAATTGTTCAATGGTGGACTTAGTAAGGGAGACGGGAATGAAGCAAGACAACTACCCGCTTCAAGTGGCTCACGCCGTCAACATGCGGCGCTACTGGCAAGGAGACGTGTCCCGGACTCTGGGGTGCCACATAGAAACCATTTCCTTGCATGAAACCCTCACTCACCAGTGGAGAGACAACTTTTGGCAGTACACGCGGGACCTCCACACCAAGGTCCATGACAGTCTGAAGGACAAGGGACCTTTGAAGTATTGGATATACTATTTCATGGTTAAGGGAGAAGACGCGGTCGAGAATATGTTAAAGGGAAGGCCGGAGGTGGACAGTGACTACTGTTTAGCCAACATTGGGAACCTGGATCACCTCATTCCTACAGATGGTGACCACGCCCGCCTCGCTCACCTGGTGCGCACCACACAGTGCTGGAGCGAGCGAATCTGTCACATGTTGCATTCGCTGCGCGGCCGCCTCATGTATAACCTTTGTTACACCAGTGATTCCTTAACCGAACAACAGGCACGCAGGTTTACGGATCTCATCTTCCAGAACCTCAAGGACATGATATGAAAAATAGCCTGGAGGTCTGGAGGCCTGTCCCAAGAATGAGATCACATAATATAGTAAATGGGATAAACAAGCATCAGTAGACCATTAGGCCTTAGAATGTCTCTTTGGGAGCCAATCCCAGTCGATTACTGAGTTTATTGAATTAATTAATTGATTATTGAATTTAGTAAGATCAACTATTAGGTAAATGAAGGAGGAGGAGAAGGAGGAGGAGGAGGAGGAGGAGGTAACAAGTTAGGATACAGAGCGACAAGGAACACAATCCCTGAAGTATTGCAATCCACAGCCAAATTTTCGACAAGTTTGAAGCTCCAACCGTGGATGATCTATGAGAAGATTAGCATTAACTTGTATATGAATAGAAAAGCTTGATGCTATTCTGTCTTATATTTCATGGAATATTGTTTTCCTGATCGGAGTGCATGTGGAGGCACTGCGGTCTTAATTAAGCGGGTCATCCGTGAGCGTCCTTCGACAATAAATCTCCATGTCATGCTTAACACCGCCGCTCAGATTAACTTTCTGAGCGAATCTCACACACCACTTACAGGCGTGAACTCAGGAGGGGAGGCAGAGACGGGATTTCTATTCTTGACACAGTTATTGTAGCCGACAACGGTGTTGGTATTGTTATTATCAAGGAGTAACAAAATCTTCTCCATAGCGTGTGTGTAACACGTCATGTAACTGCTGATTGAAATAATTAAATTACTCACAACCATGATACGTGATTTTCTTCCTACGGTATGTCTTTAACATAAACATTAGGTGGCTTAAAGCGATCTATTATTAAAAACCTCTCCTTAATTCAATGTAACATGTTTTATTCGCATTACTCTTATTCTTCCAGTCTTGCCTTCCTCTCCTTTTACTTTCCTTCTCTTTACCTTTCACACACTTTCCTGCCTCTACACCCTCTCCAATTCCTCCACATAGAACGCTGTCCCGTACACAGTGAATCCTTCCTACCAGTCACATCGAAGTGTCAAGACGTGACCACCTCGTGAAAGTAACAGCTTTTCTCCAACACCAGCACAGGCAAATGATTTGTTCCGGTACTAAACACTACACTTGTCTTTCCTGTATTCAGTGCATTCCCTCAGCCTTAACTTGCCTCACATGTTATCCTCTTCAATACTGGGACATATTTTTACCTTGAGATTTTTGTACGATTCGACATTAGGAAGGGTCTGTGGAGGTCAGAAGATTAATTCCCAAAGTTTTCACATAAATTTCTGAAGTTGTATAAAATCACCAAATAGTAAGCAGAATGAATATGGGAACGCATCATGGTACTGAAGGGTCATCGGACGAGTAAGACAAGGAAATCAGTCATCACGCGAGTAAGGTAAGGAAAGTTAGCAAATTGAGGGAATAAAACTTGTGGGGATTATTGGAAAGGGTTACTCAAATCATGCCCTTTCTGCACCATTCCTCCCACAATCCCTTTCCAGGAAACAAAAGTAAGTTGAAAGGCCTCCATACCTGCCAGATGTGCCTGAAGTCTCGCTGTTCCACCCTGAGCAGCTCACAGTTCTCCCTGGTGATGATGGTGGAGCGTCGCGGGGCATCTGAGAGCACCGACTCCCCAAAGCTTGCGCCGGCCGTCATCTGCCCGATCGTGCCACCCTTGAGAGGAGACCAGAGAAGGACGAGTTAGTAAAGCATTATAGCAGGAGGCGGCAGCAGAGGTGGGTGAAATAAGAGACTCAAGGAATAAGAATAGAGGAATAGCTGTTTTTTATAGCGAGAGAGAGAGAGAGAGAGAGAGAGAGAGAGAGAGAGAGAGAGTACCTCGAACAATTTCTCATCAGAACAGCAAACACTGATCTCATCTACAGTTAAAAGGATGGCGGATGGATTACACATTTAATGCTCTCTCTCTCTCTCTCTCTCTCTCTCTCTCTCTCTCTCTCTCTCTCTCTCTCTCTCTCTCTCTCTCTCTCTCTCTCTCTCTCTCTCTGTTAAACGCTCATGTTATAACAATGCTAATCATTTCCTTCTGTTTTCCATCTTTCCTCACCCTTCTTTCCCATTCTTTATTCCTATTTTCTTGCTTTCCCTTCCTTGCATCTTTATCGTTTTACCCTCTGGTCTCTTTTACAATTGTTTTCTATGTTTTTTCTTTCCTCTTCCCCTGTTTTCTTAATCAGCAGAGAGATCGCTTCTTCCACCGTACATTCCTTTGATACCAGTACAGCTTCCCTCAAACATTCCTCTCCCGCCTCTAGGCATTCCCCTCCCTTTCCAGAGCCCACGTGCGGTTCTTCCCTGGCCTTCCCTGAGGACACACCCACTCCGCCCTCATCGCGTCCCCTTGGTCCCTTGGGCGGAGAAAAGGACGTAGTAAGGAAGAGGAATCATATTGAAGCGACTACCGTAGAGAAGGAGGAAGAGGAGGAGGACAAGTACAAAGGAACACAAAAGAGGAAAAAATAATAGGAAAAAATAGGAGGAAAACCTAAACTAAAGATCAATAAAAACTTCACAGTAGATCACTCAAAACGTTACAGGAATTATAAAGTGAAAGAAGACTTAAACAAGAACTTCTATTCCCTTTCTCCCGTGACAACTGTTAGTGGTATCTCATTTACTACCACTATTACTTCTTCTTCTACTACTTTTACTACTACTACTACGACTACTACTGCTGCTACTACTAATAATACAACAACAACAACAACAACAACAACAACAACAACAACAACAACTACTACTACTACTACTACTACTACTACTACTACTACTACTACTACTACTACTACTGCTGCTGCTGCTGCTGCTGCTGTTGCTGCTGTTGCTGCACTACTATAACGCTGATAAGTGTCTGAAATAATTAAAGACAGCACTGCACATGAAGGCTTTGAATGCTGCCACGAGCATTAACTTGACTATTACCACCGTCACCACCACCACCACCACCATTACTGTCCATCTGAAAACACAAACCCTGGAGGCCTTCAAACAGATATCCTATGACATAATACACAACAGACACAGGAGGCTCTCAATGGCGAGCTAGAGAGAAGTTTTATGTTGGAAGTGGCTGGCAGAAAAATGTGCTTTGTTTGGTATTTTTCCCGCGGTCAAGTTTTTCCGTGAATTTCAATGAGCATCAGATTCGAGTATGGGAAATGCCAGGCTTCGTGTGTGTGTGTGTGTGTGTGTGTGTGTGTGTGTGTGTGTGTGTGTGTGTGTGAGTGTACGGTAAAAATCAAACATCAGATAACTAAATAGATAAATCATAGCAATAAGTAGATAGATATATAACTCAATAGATAGATAAATCAATAGAATACAAGAAAATGACAATAAAAACTAATCTTACACAAAACACGAAGCGTCCATTGCCGTCACCATCACCATCAACACCACAATTACTACCTCTTCCTGGAGGGGGTGAAGGAGGAGGAAGAGGAGAGGGGAGGGGGAGGAGGAGAGAATGAAGAAAGGAAAATAAAAAAAAAAAAGGAAGGAGCATCAGCATAAGAAGGATGAGCTTCAGCAGCAGACGTGGAGGAATAATTAGAAGAAGAAGAAGAAGAAGAAGAAGAAGAAGAAGAAGAAGAAGAAGAAGAAGAAGAAGAAGAAGAAGAAGAAGAAGAAGAAGAAGAAGAAGAAGAAGAAGAAGAAGAAGAAGAAGAAAGAAGAAGAAGAAGAAGAAGAAGAAGAAGAAGAAGAAGAAGAAGAAGAAGAAGAAGAAGAAGAAGAAGAAGAAGAAGAAGAAGAAGAAGAAGAAGAAGAAGAAGAAGAAGAAGAAGAAGAAGAAGAAGAAGAAGAAGAAGAAGAAGAAGAAGAAGAAGAAGAAGAAGAAGAAGAAGAAGAAGAAGAAGAAGAAGAAGAAGAAGAAGAAGAAGAAGAAGAAGAAGAAGAAGAAGAAGAAGAAGAAGAAGAAGAAGAAGAAGAAGAAGAAGAAGAAGAAGAAGAAGAAGAAGAAGAAGAAGAAGAAGAAGAAGAAGAAGAAGAAGAAGAAGAAGAAGAAGAAGAAGAAGAAGAAGAAGAAGAAGAAGAAGAAGAAGAAGAAGAAGAAGAAGAAGAAGAAGAAAAGAAGAAGAAGACAAAACAGGAGGAGGAGGAGGAGGACAGGAAGAGACACATTAGTGAGCATCACAGAGAGGGTCACCAAACTTAACTCGAGTTAGCCTTTTAGTTAGATGACTTTCTCTCTCTCTCTCTCTCTCTCTCTCTCTCTCTCTCTCTCTCTCTCTCTCTCTCTCTCTCTCACTGCAAATACAAGCACAAATTCCTGTAAAACAAACAACAAAGAGCATCCAATATTTTTTTTTATCTAATAGTTTGCAAATAATTACTCGAGATAAAAGACTGTATTTGTGAGACTTTCTTTTCTTAGCTTCTCTCTCTCTCTCTCTCTCTCTCTCTCTCTCTCTCTCAAGGGGTCGTGGCGGCTCCGTGGACCCTTGTAGCGCCGCCTTCTGAGTATTGGTGCAGGTAATCACGATAATGGACCGCCAAATGCCGCCGATGAAAGGTTGTCACTCCCGCTCCTTAGTGTATTTTTGTTTGTGTGTGTGTGTGTGTGTGTGTGTGTGTGTGTGTGTGTGTGTGTGTGCTTCCGTTCCTTTCTTCCTTCCTTACTTCCTTTTTTTTTTTTTATTTATACCATGTGGGCTTTTCACGGGAATTTATGGGCTAAAGGGGATACTTCTTGGGGTACCTCCTATCTGAAAGCCCACCCGCTAGGAAATCTTTGCCCCGAGTGAGGAAGCCCAACCTACACTCGGACCGTGGACAGGATTCGGACCCGTGCGCTTGGAGACCCCTCGGACCCCAAAGCACGCATGGTTCCACTGTACCACTTCTCTCTCTCTTTCTCTCTCTCTCTCTCTCTCTCTCTCTCTCTCTCTCTCTCTCTCTCTCTCTAAGCGATAACTCTGTAAATAACACTGCAAAGGTGATTTTTAATGATGACAATGCGAGATGGGAAACTAATTACGCATTTTTAAAGAGAATAATGTGGTCAGTCAAGCTTTGAAGCCTTGAGGAGAGAAAAAAAGTAAACCTATTCAATCTAATTAAAAACGAAAAGAAATTAGCTTCAAATAGCCCCTGCGTGTGTGTGTGTTTGTGTGTGTGTGTGTGTGTGTGTGTGTGTGTGTGTGTAATTCACCTTCGTCGTCTGCTGGTCACCCAGCCAGTCTTCCCCATTACGGAGCGAGCTCAGAGCTCATAAACCGATTTTCGGGTAAGACTGAGACCACAACACTCTCCACACACCGGGAAAGCGAGGCCATACCCCTCGAGTTACATCCCATACCTATTTACTGCTAGGTGAACAGGGGCTACACATTAAGAGGCTTGCCCATTTGCCTTGCCCCCTCCGAGATTCGAACCCGGACCCTCTCGAGTGTTAGTCGAGCGTGCTAACCACTACACTACGCGGTGTGTGTGCGTGTGTGTGTGTGAGTGTGTGAGTGAGTTTCCTCTAGTGTGGGAATTAATTACGCCTCACGTGAGCAGCCACACAACACCTGTGATATTAATTAGACTCTGACATGATGAACTTCCTCATCTTTTAGAATATCTTCCTCTTTCTCCTCTTCTTTTTCCTCCTTCTGCTCCTCCCCCTCCTCCTCCTCCTCCTCCTTCATCTCCTCCCCCCTCCTCCGCCTCCTCCTCCTCCTCCTCCTACTCCTCCTCCTCTTCTTCCTCTTCCTCCTCCTTCTCCTCTTCCTCCTCCTCCTCCTCCTCCTCCTCCTCCTCCTCCTCCTCCTCCTCCTCCTCCTCCTCCTCCTCCTCCTCTTCTCTTCTTCTTCTTCTTCTTCTTCTTCTTCTTCTTCTTCTTCTTCTTCTTCTTCTTCTTCTTCTTCTTCTTCTTCTTCTTCTTCTCCTACTACTACTACTTCTACTACTGCTGCTGCTACTATTATTACACTATTATTACTACTACTTCCTCACCCATCTGCCCCCACCTCTCTCTCTCTCTCTCTCTCTGACACCTTCAAAGTTGCCATCAAAGGCTAAATATCAACACTTGCACACTCTCCCTACTCGTACACTTCTTCTCTCTTCTTCTCTTCCATACGCTTTCCTTTTATGCGTTCTTCATACTCCATCCTTCTCCATCTTTCCTCCTTTCCTCTCCTTTATCTTCCTTTACCCTCGTCACCTTCAACTTTCTCTACTCCTCCCATCCTTCGTTTTTTTCATCCACCCTTTTCGCTTCTCCTCACTTTTCTCTTCTCTTTTAAGTCTCCTCCATCTCTCTTCTCCCCTCCATGCTTTCTTACACTTTTTCCTCTTTTCTCTTCATCTCTCTTCTTTCATTTACTTCCCTTTCATTTTTCTTCCATATACATTGCTTCTATCTCGCTTCGTTTCCGCTCGAGTCCCGTTTCAGCTTCAGTTTCATTTCAGTTCGGTTCCTTGTAGCTCCATTCGTATATCCGTCTAGGTAATTGGAGCTTCGATTCTGCTTTAGATAAACTTCACTCATGGTTCTACTTCAGTCCCGTTTCTCCACCCTCCTGTATTTGCATCCTCATACCACCACTCTCATCACACTCCCCCTACACTCTACCTATTACACGCTACCATCACGTCCCCAGCTACACCTTCCTACCACACCCTCCCATTACATTCTACCAT
The DNA here is from genome assembly GCF_017591435.1 of Portunus trituberculatus. Lineage (NCBI taxonomy): Eukaryota > Metazoa > Arthropoda > Malacostraca > Decapoda > Portunidae > Portunus > Portunus trituberculatus. Next base: position 7,432,857 of record NC_059267.1, read on the forward strand.
CACACAACTGCTACATCTTTCTACCACACCCTCCAATGGTACTCTACTATTACACTCTCCACTACACTTGCCTAATACACCCTCCTATTACTCCCATTGCTATCTCACTCTCTTCCCTCTCACTGCTACCTCACTGTCCTCCCTCCCACTGATACCTCACTCTCCTCCCTGCCTCTTCTCTCCCGTGCAGCTTTCCACCCGGCACGTGTCGTCCTGAATAATCAAACAGCTCTTGAGTAACTTTTAAAGCACACGTCATCGCCAGAACTGTCTTATCGTGAATGGCTGACAGTAAGATTTCACATTTTCTTTTATCTGTTTTATTCCGTGAACGAATCTGCTCTTAAAGGTAAAACTACTAAAAATTTGGGGAGTCAGAGGCAAAAAAGGGTTTATGTATTCTAGTTAATGCAAGCCATGCACAAATAAACACATGTGAACTATTTCCATAAGCACTACGTACAGTTTCAAATAATTAAACAGTGTGTCTCTACCGGACGCGACTTCATAGTGTTCAAATTTAAAAACTGTCTGTTGCAGCTTACATCCAGGGCATTATGAAAAAAAAAAAAAAAAAAAAATGTGATTATGTATATGTAGAAAAAAATAATTAAAAGGAAATATGATTCGTGAAAACATTTCTGCATACAAACAGGATTTCCTTTAATGGACGTTAATTGAAACTCGTGACATTTATAAGTATCTTTTCAGTGAACGCAACATTGTAAAGGAACACACACACACACACACACACACACACACACACACACACACACACACACACACACACACACACACACACACCTAACTACTCGCCAGAACTTGTATCTTCATAATTAGCCATGCACTTCACTCTTACTTAAGGCGACTTGTGATTACCATGACGTGGTGGCGCGGCACGTGTTGTATTTACATCTTGGCTTATCTGGATTCCCTATGGTCTGAGTGATTCAGGTGATCTGGTCGCTTATAAGAAACGACACTTGCTGAAGCTCCTGGTGGCGGTCATATAATAATAATAATGATAATAATGAAAATGAAAATAATAATAATAATAATAATAATAATAATAATAATAATAATAATAATAATAATAATAATAATAATAATAATAATAGTAATAATACACCGCATGAACACTGGTGGTAAATCTGAGGAACAAAGAGAAGGCAATGAATCGTTGCAGAATTGTGTTACGGGCAAACTGTGCACAATAATGGTAAGAGACACCAGAAACATGGGAGATATAACAAAATCATCCAACCTTTAGTTTATTCACTTCTGATTATAATTACGTGGCCATTACCGCCTCCACCAACGACTACCACACGAGGCAAAGAAAAGTGGCATTTGTTCAGTCGAAACTAACACATCCCTACTTCGGAAGTATCTCAGTAATGGAGCCAATAGTGTTAGTACACGGGTCTACACTTCCCACACTTTACGATGGAGTATTCTCATTATACCATTCTGTACTCCACCACAACGAGTATTTCCAGCACGTGTGTGTGTAGAGAGCCTTGCGTGAAACTTGTGTGTAACTTTTATGTCCAGACACTGAAGCTAGTCTCGTGGCGCGTGAGTAGGTATGTGGCTGGGGCTCATTGATGGCCTTCTCAGCGCAGCCTCAGGAATTATACAGTGTAGTCCGCAGTGACACTCCCTTAGCGCACAGTGGAGACAATTAATAGTCTTTAAAACACTAAAGCATTTACCGAGCTGAACCTAGGAAATATATTACGCTAACCTTGCCTTCCCTAAACAACCCCTCCCCTCCACACACACACACACACACACACACACACTCTCTCTCTCTCTCTCTCTCTCTCTCTCTCTCTCTCTCTGGCATTCAGAAGGGAGTCCGTAACAGGAAAGGTCTGGTTCATGGTCCCTTCGCAGGTAAATGTTCCTTAATTACTCACCTGTTGTCCCACCTGACCTGTGTTACGCCCACTCTTGTCCCGGCTCTTAATTAAGTGAGAGGGGAGTGTAAAGGTGAGACGGGTGCTTCAGAGGAGGAGGAGGAGGAGGAGGAGGAGGAGGCAGAAGAAAAGGAATGATGATGATGATGATGATATTCTAACACACCTACCTATTTTCTCCTATCATCTTCATCCGTATATATGTCTAATCTTCTTTTCAAGCTCCCTATTGACCTAACACTAGCAACATCATTACTGAGACCGTTCCATTCATCTACGACTCTATTGGAGAAACAATTCCTTTCTATCTCTTTCTTAAACCTATTTTCTTTTTCTTCCAATCTTGAACCGGCTAGTTTTTGTTCTATCCTGGTCACACACACACACACACACACACACACACACACACACACACACACACACACACACACACACACACACACACACACACACACACACACACACATCCGGTAGCTCAGTGGTTAGAGCGCTGGTTTCACAAGCCAGAGGACCGGGGTTCGATTCCCCGGCCGGGTGGAGATATTTGGGTGTGTCTCCTTTCACGTGTAGCCCCTGTTCACCTAGCAGTGAGTAGGTACGGGATGTAAATCGAGGAGTTGTGACCTTGTTGTCCCGGTGTGTGGTGTGTGCCTGGTCTCAGGCCTATCCGAAGATCGGAAATAATGAGCTCTGAGCTCGTTCCGTAGGGTAACGTCTGGCTGTCTCGTCAGAGACTGCAGCAGATCAAACAGTGAAACACACACGCACACGTTTGATCACAATTATCACACAAAACAAAAATTTAATCAACAACTGAGTGAATTGTTCCTCCTGTTAAGCCATAAACCGAAGGGAATAAATAATCATCACTCTCTCTCTCTCTCTCTCTCTCTCTCTCTCTCTCTCTCTCTCTCTCTCTCTCTCTCTCTCTCTCTCTCTCTCTCTCTCGCCTGACTTAATATTCTGGTTCGTCAGGAGTGTTGAAAGGCGGAGAGGACGCCGCGCCCCAACACACACCGGGATGGAGGAGGAATGAGGGAAGAGGATGAAATGTGACAGATCGGTGAAGGATGAGTGTGAACTATGATGGAAGCGAGAGAGAAAGACAAGTGTGGGAAGTGTGAGGCACGTATGAGGAAGAACTATGTGAAGGGAGTGAGGGAAGGTGTTGAAGGATGAGGAAGGAAGATAAGGGAAGGGGGAGGAAAAATTAAGTTTATTGATAATCCTTAGAAAAGAAACTTGGCATTATTTTTTCCGTTCAAGTGACGTATATTGATTTTTTTTTTTTTTTCAGTGAATGAACGTTATTTTTACTCCCAACATTTTTGTTTGCCTTTCACTTCGCCGCGTCGATAATACAATCAATCACTATGTCAGTCAGTTAGTCAGTCAATTAGCGAACATTTTACAACGTCCAATTACGATAAAGTTAGATGACACACACACACACACACACACACACACACACACACACACACACACACACACACACACACACACACACACACACAAAGTCCCTCAACGTATAATTGCCAGGTATAAACAACACACTCACCTGTATCACTGCACCAACACTCACAACCTCGAACTGTCCTGCATTACTCCTCCCCCTTCACTTCCTGTTACTGACCACTATGCCATCGCTAGGGGGAGGGAAGTACAACGTGGCCGTCTTCTGTCTTCCTGATCCCTTGACAACTGGCAAGATTACACGTGTTGCTTTATTACAGTAACTTCGGGGTGATAGATTCGACTGATTGCTACCTATAAACATACTGGCTTCTTGCGATTTTCTTATATGTACTCATGCTGTGCTCTTACACCATAAACACCAATATACATCACACACCGAAGCCTCGTTCACCAGGTATCACGCACACCATCCAGACCTAGATCACCAGTATGATACATATACACCCATATCTAGTTTACAAGGCATCACACACCATGTTTAGCTCACCGGTACAGCACACCACCCCCAGTTCACCAGTATTACACATCTATGCTCAGTCCATCTCACACAGTCACGCCAGTTCACCAGGTACCGATCATATGGTGGGTGAGGGCGCTGCAGGAGGAAGGTGGCATCAACAGGTATATGCTCCGCGAACTGTACAGGCTGGGGCTTATCACGATCTTCCCTCCAGCTTAATTGATCTATTTATCTGAACGCGCCACCGTCTCGCCTCCCTGGTGTGGCAACCCTCTCACCTGTAATCGCACCTGTATTCCCTCTCCCTCCCCAGCTCACCTGTCACTCAGCTACATTCATCTAAGGCTTCATTTACCCGGAATTCCCACGTCACCTGTGATCCCTTCTCTCTCTCTCTCTCTCTCTCTCTCTCTCTCTCTCTCTCTCTCTCTCTCTCTCTCTCTCTCTCTCTCTCTCTCTCTCTCTCTCTCTCTCTCTCTCTCTCTCTCTCTCTCTCTCTCTCTCTCTCTCTCTCTCTCTCTCTCTCTCTCTCTCTCTCTCTCTCTCTCTCTCTCTCTCTCTCTCTCTCTCTCTCTCTCTCTCTCTCTCTCTCTCTCTCTCTCTCTCTCTCTCTCTCTCTCTCTCTCTCTCTCTCTCTCTCTCTCTCTCTCTCTCTCTCTCTCTCTCTCTCTCTCTCTCTCTCTCTCTCTCTCTCTCTCTCTCTCTCTCTCTCTCTCTCTCTCTCTCTCTCTCTCTCTCTCTCTCATTACTAAGGAGAGAGACGTTTTATTTATGTGATGATGGAATGCTGCTCTTTAGATAAAACCTTCGCCTATATCTATTTCCAGTTTCCTTTCCCATTCATTAGCGTCTGTAAAGGTAAAGTGATGTTCCCCTACAGATTTATACACACTTGTTGCTTGTACCATGGCTTGCCCTGATGCAATGTGGGTACTAAACAGTATTTCCCAAAAGAACAAGAAAGAAAGACATAGGAAGACGAAGATGTAGAAGAGATGATGGTACTGACAAGGGCGTTTGTGATTCATTATACAGCTGTTTTAAAGGAAGAAATGAGCGGACCACCGAATTACAGATACATTAATACTATTGCAGACACGACAGGTGAGGCCAATCTATCAGTAAGAGGCAAAACAACACACCTTTCCATCACAGTGACGAGACAGGACAGGCGCTACAAAGGGAAATAATAATGGTGGAACAGAAATATATGAACACAAACAGGGCTTTTAACACAGTGAGGGAAAACGTCTGCATTCATTTGCCGCAACGCCCCCGCTCTGGGAGGCTGTGTTGAGGCAAGGGGTGCAGTGTGCTGGGCCCCCGGAAACGCACACACACACGCACACACACACACACACACACACACACACACACACACACACACACACACACACACACACACACACACACACACACACGCTTTTAATCCCTTTATATTCACTCTATCTACTATTTTCTGATTTTATACAGCTTCAGAAACTTATGTGGGGATTGAAATAGTGAAGGCTCTGGCTATTAATCGTCTGTCCTCCATAGACTCTTTCTAATGTCAGTAAAATCGTCTAATCATACACAAAACTCACGATGAAAATGCGTCCCAGTAATGAAGGGATTATTGTTTCAGTGGCATATTCTTTACACCGCTGGAATGCTGAGCTACTCCCCCAACACAGCAGGAAAGGAAAATAAATACTAAATGGAAAAAACAAAACATGAATGCGAAGAAAACGGAAAAAAAAGCAAAATATAAATAGAATGAATGAAAAAAAACCCATTAAAAGCAAAACTAAGAAAGAAAGAAAATGAAAAAAATAAAAGAAAAGAAAGCAAAATATCAAACAGTAAAAGGAAGATGAGAAGAGCATGTACAAAGTTCCCTAAACAAAACACACAAACGAACACGATAAAAAGAAACAACATAACAACTTAATACAGATAAAAGAAAACAAAATAGAAACATGTTGGCGTTTGTGCATGGCTGGGAGGGAAAAATTGTTATCTACTTGATAAATTTGAAGAGTAATACACAGCAGGAGGAGAAGGCGGAGGAAGAGGAAGAGGATGAGAAGGAGGAGGAGGAGGAGGAGGAGGAGGAGGAGGAGGAGGAGGAGGAGGAGGAGGAGGAGGAGATGGAGGAGGAAGAGGATGAGAAGGAGGAGAAGGAGGAAGAAGAGGAAAAGGATGAGAAGGAGGAGATGGAGGAGGAAGAGGAAGAGGAAGAGGATGAGAAGGAGAAGGAGGAGGAAGAGGAATAGAATGAGAAGGAGGACAAGGTGGAAGAAGAAGATAGAGAAGGAGGAGATAGAGGAGGAGGAGGAAGAGGATGAAAAGGAGGAGGAGGAGGAGGAGGAGGAGGAGGAAGCAGAAGGAGGAGGAGGACAGCATATGATATGAAGAACAAGAAAACCAGTAAAAAAACAAACAAGAAAATGCGAAGGATTAAGAAAAATGTTCCATGCAAAATGAAGAAAGTAATCAATAAGCTACTGATTACAAGAAAACTGGAAATAAAGCAAGCATATTCCTCAGAAGATTAAGGTCAAGAACAGAGAGAGAGAGAGAGAGAGAGAGAGAGAGAGAGAGAGAGAGAGAGAGAGAGAGAGAGAGAGAGAGAGAGAGAGAGAGAGAAACAGAGAGACAGAGAGAGACAGAGACAAAAACAGAGACAGACACGCAGACACGCAGAGAGACAGACAAACAGACAGACAAAAGATAGAAAAGGAAAGAAATATATAACAAAAGTAAAAGAAAATGAGATAAAAACAAACAGACCCAGAAAAAATATGAAAACTGGAAAAGAAAAATGATAATTATGATAAAATTACAAATATTTTCCGCAGGTAATTTCAGCAGCCAAGTAATGAAAGGCAGAGTTAAGATGCCTGGGAGTGTTGATGACGCAGGAGCTGGGAAAAATAATGATAATGAGGAAGTGGGAAGAAGAAAGAAGAGAAAGACGATACAGTAAAAGGAAAAAAAACAGAGTAGGAGGATGAGAAAAATAGGATCCCAGAGAGAGAGAGAGAGAGAGAGAGTTATGTCTTTTCATCTATTCTTGGTGCTATTATTGCATTATGTTTCTTTCTTTCTTTATCATTATCGTTGTTGTTGTTGTTGGTGGTGGTGGTAGTGGTGCTGCTGTTGTTGCTATTGTTGTTGTTAATTTTGTTAGTGTTAGTTTATTGTTGTTGTTGTTGTTGATCGTTGTTGTTGTTGCTATTGATCGCTATTGTTGTTGTTGACACCACAAGAAGTAACGGTTTCAAGCTTGATGAAATTGTAGTTCAACATCAGACTGATAAAACTGGTTCTCAAATAAAGTGGCAAATAACCGGAACAGAGTAAGTAACCAGAGTCAGCGTCGAGGCAGCAGAGAGCTTTTAAAGATTAGATAAATTTATGGATAAGAATGATAGGCGGACACAGGGAAGGACAGCCACGCGTAGGCCTATTGTCTTCTCGTGACCTACTTGATGTGCTGACGTTCCTACTCTCTCACAGCAACTCATCACCAGTCCTCTTAACGCACACAAGACACACACCTGCTTCCCCACAAACGGTTTATTTTTTACGTGGAATTTCAACTCTACTCGGATCTTTTTTGCATTATGATGTTCCGAAATTCTTACATTACCAAAAGATACGACCCATCTGGTTTCTTTAAGTGTACAATACAGCTACCTCCAGACAAACGCAACCAAACATGCACTCGACTCAGCTGTTTGATGTGCTGTGCTTTCCTGATGCTCGAAACTTCTTATAGTCTTACAATACATATGAATATAACTCATCTCTCTTAACAGGTAAATATATTGCTGCCTCCAGACACGGATATCAAACCCCCACTCGTTCTTATTATCCTACAATTACAACTTCTCATATCCCTCTTAACATTCACAAGGTTGCTGCTTGCAGACAAACATTTATGTACCTCCTGTTTACCCAGCAGAACATTTTTGTTTTATTTATGCTATGTGGGCTTTTCACGGGAATCTCTGGGCTAAAGGGGATACTTTTTGTGGACCTCCTATCTGAAAGCCCACCCGCTAGGAAACCGTTGTCCCGAGTGAGGAAGCCCAACCTACACTCGGACCGTGGACAGGATTCGAACCCGTGCGCTTGGAGACCCCTCGGACCCCAAAGCATGCATGGTTCCACTGTACCACGGCGGCCCCTTTGTTGTGGCTTCCGGGTAGACTCTTCAATAATCAAGCTTTTTTTTCCTCGATACCTTAAAGAAGAGAGATCAGCAGGCACTTAGTCGGAGAGGAAGTTATCGGCAAGTGGGGGGAGGGTAAAAGCAAAAGTGGATAAGCGAACGAGGGATAGAAAAAAACATATGTGGAAATGAAAGAAAATAAAAATGGTGAATGGGAGGAAAGAGAGCAAAAGCCAAGAGTGAGAAGGGAGCTAGGGAGAAGTAAGAGTGACAGAATGGAGGTGAAATGTGAGGAGAAAGAGTGTAGCAAAAGAGAAGCCTATGGGAAAACACAAGGAGGAAAAAGAAAGGCAGAATAAGAGGAAAGGGAAGATGTGGAAAAGAGAAGGGAAAAAAAGAGAAAAACCAGGTACGAGAGAGCAGGAAAAGTGAGAGGGAAAAAAAAGAGCTGGTGAGGAAGGAAGAGAAAAATAGGAAAATGGAAACGAAAAACAGAAAAGGGAAAAGAGAGAGAAAGAAAACAAGAGGTGTGGGAGAGTTTCGAGAAAAAGAGAGAGAGAGAGAGAGAGAGAGAGAGAGAGAGAGAGAGAGAGACGGGTGGAAGAAAGAATAAAAATACAAAGATAGGAACAGAAAAGGAGACTGGAAAACGGATGAAAATGAGAGAGAAGAAAGAGATAGAAAGAGGAGACGGGAAAGAATATGGAGAAAGGCAAAACTAGAGGTCACAGGAATAAAATAGGAAGATATACAAATAAGGAATAAAAGGAAAAAGAAAAAAAAACAAAAGACTGGAAAGACTTCGTAGCACAGAAGAAAAGGAAGAAAAAGGAAAACTGGAGAAAGACCTGATAAAGAAGCACTACAAAGGCAAATGCAAGAAATGGGAAGAGAAAGCAACATG
>NC_059267.1:7444280-7454280 GCF_017591435.1 Portunus trituberculatus
ACCCCCGCGCCCCGGGGAATTACCTCAGGCACCTGCGCTGGCTGCTCTGTCACTTGCCAGGCGGAGCTCGTTTCTCCTCTAATTCCTTTTGTAAAATTACAGATAAGATCAAGAAAGTGTAACAGCACCTCATGTCTGATGCATTTTCTCTTTACAGCAAATCAATGACAATTTTTCAGGATAACACTATTTTGGAAGACGCCAGGAAAACGAATGTACCCAACTCAGCTCTTAATCAATACAATGCGTCCCTCTGCAGGTCAGTGAAGGTTACAGACGGAGATACATTTAATGAACGATCGTCTTTCCGCCTTCCAATAAAAGAAGTAGTGGTGGTGGTGGTGCTACTGCTGCATATCAGTTTCGTAAAACCAGTAAACTCTTAGACGTCTATGTTCCTTCATGAGCTCACATGACGTAATGGAAATAGGACACACTGTCTTCCACCTCGTTATTCTCAAGTAATTAATCATAATGTCATTAACATTGTTGTTCTAACAGGATAAGAGAATAAAAGAATAAGTCAGTTGTGAACAAAAGGCAGTGGTCAACAGACGCTTGGCTTACAAACCAACATCGGTTCACACATCTAGCTCGGCTCAGCTTCCAGTTATGATAATGATAATGGTAGCGGTTTTTGCAGCAAAGGAGGTTGTATTCTGCGTTAAATGTTGACAAATCAACAAGTTGTCACATGAGGATAGGATTCGTTGATCCCCTCGCTTATAACCTCAGTGCTCGGACCGCCATGACACTTGTTGCTTCAACTGAAAACCCCACATGGTATAAATAAAAATAAAGAAAAAATAATAAAAAAAACTGTATAGTGCACCCGCGCCAGACCGCTTTACTGAACCTGAAAAGTCACTCCAGTTTATGTGATAATAATGCAGTAGTAGTAGTAGTAGTAGTAGTAGTAGTAGTAGTAGTAGTAGTAGTAGTAAAATATTGTAAGGAAAAAGATGAATATTTTGTTAGTATTGATGAAGGAATATTAAGTGCCATGAGTCAGGCTGACGTAAAGGAAGCATGAGTGGTAATTAGCTACATAATAACGCATTACTCTTAATTCACGGTTCGCTGTGTCACCCGCAGCTGTTCCGGGTAAAGCTCCGTGCGCTTCTCGCTTTGCTAGAATCACATTAAATCAACAACACCTATTCCATGAAAACGGTGCAGTTATATTATAGTAGTCACTTTGAAAGAGGATAAAGACAAACAACTATAGCTATTTATACACACCGCATCAAGTAATTACACAAGATTTGCCAAAATGCTGTTGAACAAAAGGAATATTTTTCTACATGCCACTGCAAACTTTCCTTGTAAAATTATGTTGATTAAAAGAAGACCTAGATAAATGAATAAGTGAATAAATAAAGATATATAAGTAAGACCAGAAAGCTTGAAACGTGAATCATGTCTGCCTCACCGAACACCAGCCAACAACCAAAACTATTTCCTACCAACTACTGCAAACTTTTTTTCCATTTTTACAACAGAAAAATATAAAACACATAAATCAATAAAAAAAAAAAGAAAAAAAGACACACAATGACACGAACACTAAGAAAAAAAAAAGAACACATTTTCAACTGCTGGGAATCTTTTTACTCTTTCAAAATACATATCAAGTAAATACGTGGACAAAACAGACACATGACACGGTGGAGTTGCGTTATGCGTCCAAAGACAACATGAAGTATGAAAACACATATTGCGCCACAGGGAACACTCGCCGTTATCGCACTGCCATAAGTTTACGTTTACCTCCACGCGAATATCGTACACCGAGGCCATAACTGTCGAACGCAATCATAAATCACAGGTGAACGAGACACGCGATAAAAGGTGACGCCACACGCTCCTCTGAGGTGTTTAGATGCGTCGCAGAGAGAGAGAGAGAGAGAGAGAGAGAGAGAGAGAGAGAGAGAGTTTATATTTAAGGTTGCATGTGCCTGTTTATGCATGGTTAGGTATTTCTGCATTTTAAATATAGGGGAGATTAGCATGACGCCACACAAAAAGAATAAAAATGAAAGTTAAATCACTTGACGCTCAAAATACATATAAAAACAATGTCATAAAAAAGCTATTAGGTAAAGATATAAATAAGACTTTCAAATATATATGTACATGTGTGTCTGCGTATTGGATTTGTAGAGAATATTTGTGTATGTCTGCGTATTTTTGCTTATCAATACCACCACCACCACCACCACCACCATGATTCTAACGTTCTAAAAATAACTAGAATCTGACGTTCGTTATCCACAGTGCGTCAATTTGTGTTTATTCCGGCAACATTCGAGTCCCGACCAGCACCAACACCCAACACCAACACCAACACCACCACTGTCCCATTAGTGGCACTCATCACTCAGCCCGCCTGGCACACCTTGGCACGCATGATAGGTACGCATATGTCCCGCAGTCGGTCTTTTCTTCCACTCCCCTCAGTCTTCCTTGTCATACACCCTCACACCCTTCCACACCCGAGACTATTAACTCTCACCTTAATCCTACATCACAACCCTACACCACACATACCCTCGTCCTATTCATCCATACACACAACCCTTTAGTCTCTCCCTACTCGCATGTGTACACCCAATTCCATTTACTGTCATCCCTTCTGTACATACCAAACCTACACCTTACATGTTCTCTTCTCCCATCACTCAAATACAATCTCCAGCACACTACCTTACATTCTCTCCATGTCTGCCCCACGTCTCCCACTTCCCACAACACGCTCTCAACTTTCTTCATGCCACTAACACTCAGCCACTAACCATCACCTCATCTCGCTCCGTGCAATGCTCAATCCTGCACGCCATCCCACGCCTCCTTTCTTTTTATTTTATGTAAGAGGGAAGAATTGTCCAAGAGAAGCAAAAATGATTAAACGTAAAGACCCACTTAGATGTCACTTTCATCATCATCATCATCATCATCATCATCATCATCATCGTTATCATAAAAACATGAATTCGTAATGAGAACGTTTTCCTGTTAATGTTGAGATAAAAACCTTGACCAACATTAATTAGTGCTATCAAAAACAAAGATAAGATAGATATGTAAATAAACAAGTCTCTCTCTCTCTCTCTCTCTCTCTCTCTCTCTCTCTCTCTCTCTCTCTCTCTTAAGCTGCAGGTTGTTTCAAGGTCAGTGTCACGTGATCTGCATTTCTGGATCAAGGTTGAATGGCGGCGCCTCACTAAACTATATAGTTATTTTACGCCTGTGTCTTTCCCTTCTGTTCATAATGTCACGTAACGACTGATATTCTGGGAGGGAGTGAAAGCGAGATATTCACCACCTCACACGCACGCACACACACACACATGCACACACGCACACACACACGGTTAGAGCGCTGGCTTCACAAGCCAGAGGACTGGGGTTCGATTCCCCGGCCGGGTGGAGATATTTGGGTGTGTCTCCTTTCACGTGTAGCCCCTGTTCACCTAGCAGTGAATAGGTACGGGATGTTAATCGAGGAGTTGTGACCTTGTTGTCCCGGTGTGTGGTGTGTGCCTGGTCTCAGGCCTATCCGAAGATCGGAAATAATGAGCTCGGAAGCTCGCTCCGTAGGGTAACGTCTGGCTGTCTCGTCAGAGACTGCAGCAGATCAAACAGTGAAACACACACACACACACACACACACACACACACACACACACACACACACACAAGCCAGAGGACCGGGGTTCGATTCCCCGGCCGGGTGGAGATATTTGGGTGTGTCTCCTTTCACGTGTAGCCCCTGTTCACCTAGCAGTGAGTAGGTACGGGATGTAAATCGAGGAGTTGTGACCTTGTTGTCTTGGTGTGTGGTGTGTGCCTGATCTCAGGCCTATCCAAAGATCGGAAATAATGAGCTCGGAGCTCACTCCGTAGGGTAACGTCTGGCTGTCTCGTCAGAGACTGCAGCAGATCAGACAGTGAAACACACACACACACACACACACAGCTGTGGTAAAGGGAAAAAAATGCAATAAGAGTACCGGTTTACATGTTTCCTTGGTTGCCGGTGTGTCTGAATGAAGGAAATATGTGAATGGAAATACCTAAAAGAAAATTGCCAATCAGGAATTTCGCGTTTGAAAGATCACATTATTTAAACGTTTCTCTTCTCTCTCACTTTTTTGTCTTTCCATTCCTTTTATTTTTTATGTTTTTCTCTTTTATCAAGTAATATGTTGGGTTCATTCATCACTTTTTTCTGTATAACTTTGCCTTACTCTTTTTACTGCCACGCTCTCCCTTACTCCCATCACTACCCACCAGCCACCACTCCCAAACTTTTCTCACTGTACACACTATTGCCTTCACCTTCACTGTACTTCACTCCTCGTTCACTATATTCACCAATTATCACTCATACACTTCACTCATTACAATCTCTTCCTTTCTTGCCATTCACAACCCACAAAACACTACCGTCACTCTTTATTCACCATACATAGTCGGTCTTTTCTTCCTTCACCCTTTCACCGCAATAATGAACAACGCACACCACTAAAACCAATGTATAAGATCTCTATAAACTTTCATAAGAGAAAATGAGAAGAAAATGAATAGATTGTGCAGTATCTAGCCACTACAACGTTTGGACGTGTCTGTACAAGAAGAAGAGATGTGCTAAAGTGGATAGTGATTAAGAAAAGATGTACCAATTAACAGTGAATGGGCTCAGATAGTTTCACTGCATCACGTTTCGTTCACTGTATGTCACCTTCCCTTCATATTCACTTCACTCTATCACCAAGCACTATTCTCACTCTCATTGTATGTAGCACTCTTCTCTCAGTCACTCTCCCTCCCTCACAGCCACAGACAGCCACTGCCTCGCCCACATCACCGTCTAACTCCATCATGTGTGGGCTTACGTCACCATTCATCAGTACAGGTGTTCGGCTGAGTCACCTGCGGGGGAAGAGGAGCAACAAGTACAGCTGTTTCTTCTCACCCAGATCCCTCGCGTCCCTTTCCCTCCAGGCTGGTGAGTCTCGCCAGGCGCTTCTTTAGTCAGTCACGTGTCTCGGTAGCTCAGTCAGTCGGTCGCTCACGTGATGGTGGGATTCACTTTCAGTTACTGGATTTGTTAGTTAGTTGGCTGGTTGGTTAGTTAGAAAGTGAGTTATGAGTGAGTTAGCTGTTTAGCCAGTCAATCTAATCAACCAGTTACTTGTTTGATTAGCTGGGCAATCTCTCATCAAACACTCACCCACCTACTTACTAGTCATTTCTGTTCAATTTCGTAATACATTTTTGCTGATGTGCAGTTTAGTTCTGTTAGTCATACACAAGTTATTTGTTTGCTTTCTCCACCTGAGTCACTGTCTAATCCAGTACTACACAAACAGTATTCTAGGCAAAGTCCATTTCGATATTTTTCTAACTTCATCGATAACTACAAACCATGAATAGAAATATCTTACCAACACAAATAATCTCCTAAGGCATAACATCAATTCTCTGTCAGTTTTATAATCTTATCTCTTTTTACTTATTTCCTCTCGAGTGCCATATGACACCTGCAAGTCACATGTACATTACGTGACTTACTTGTACAGTGACTCAGATTTATCATGACATGTTATCTGACACTCTTATTTAACTCTGTACAGTCACGACATGCTTCCCACGCCACTGATAACATTCCATTAAAGCTTTGATCCTCCAAAGCCGAGGCGGTGGGTTACGAGCGTACAAGGCAAGTGGCCCCGGGACATCGTGGTTTTTTAGTCCCTACATAGCTGTTATTGTATAAGTATGTTTTTTACAACCTTTTCAGTAGTAAGTGAAAGGGACCGTTGGTATATGTTATCTCGTGAAGCTGGTAGTGTGTGTGTGTGTGTGTGTGTGTGTGTGTGTGTGTGTGTGTGTGTGTAGGAAGTAGCAGGATTCGTGGTGCTGGCGTTGGGCAGTGGTAATTACGCTATAATCTGTAGTAGTAGTGGTGGTGGATTTAATACTAATGGTTTCAGTTGCGATAGTGGGTCAATTAGTTTAGTCTCACTCACTCTCACTCGCTCACTCACTCACTCACTCTCACACACACACACACACACACACACACACACTCTCTCTCTCTCTCTCTCTCTCTGCTTAATTACTACGTATCTTTTTTGTGGTGGTGCAATTTGTAAGGTTTCTGTGTACCCATAATGCAAGACTCCTTTGACATTTAGGTGTGCAGTCTCATCACACACATCAACGTAATGGCGCCTGTCTTTTGCACGTGATGATTGTTTTACGCTATGAATGCAGTGATTTCTTTGTCAATTGATCTATTTATCTATTTTCATGTGCGTTAAGCGGCACTCATGTTTGTACGCTTGAGCATCTTGTACTACGATGATTCTGTGTGTGTGTGTGTGTGTGTGTGTGTGTGTGTGTGTGTGTGTGTGTGTGTGTGTGTGTGTGTGTGTGTGTGTGTGTGTGTAGTACATGCTAAGTACATAATGAGGACCTTGACAAATTTCCCACGAATGGATTCAATAAACGTGACGTGATTTGTTGCGGACAGCACAGACCTCGCCGGAAACCACGCCCTTTCCACCACAACGCCGCCCACACTCGCTACAACATACACATCAAGGATATGTGTGTGTGTGTGTGTGTGTGTGTGTGTGTGTGTGTGTGTGTGTGTGTGTGTGTGTGTGTGTGTTACCATCTTCAGTGTCTAAGTGCCGATTAAGATTTTATTCTCTTGTGTATGTATGTTGCGTCTAGCATTTAGCATTTGAGCTCTCTCTCTCTCTCTCTCTCTCTCTCTCTCTCTCTCTCTCTCTTTGGGTCGCCATGTCCATTAAGCAGCCTAAATTACATGTCCTTCAATAAATCATCGAATAAATCTAGGAAGAGAGAGAGAGAGAGAGAGAGAGAGAGAGAGAGAGAGAGAGAGAGAGAGAGAGAGAGAGAGAGAGAGAGAGAGAGAGAGAGAGAGAGAGAGTGTTACCGTACCATCTTTAAGACCTTCACTCCAATGACCGTCTCTCGTCAACAGCCAAAGCGTTGTAAAAAATAATAACATAATGAAATAAATCAATGAAAAGTTTTGAAGGCCAAATGAAGAGATGAGAAACCAGAAGACTGACTGATGCTTTGTTGAAGTTGTGTATTCATTCATGAGATTATAACGTCTAGATAATTACATAGAAAGCTGTAGGCATAGTTTTATTTATCTATTTATTATTCATTTATATATTTATTTACCTACTGATTTATTTGATTTTAGACCTTTCCTCTTCTCTCTCTCTCTCTCTCTCTCTCTCTCTCTCTCTCTCTCTCTCTCTCTCTCTCTCTCTCTCTCTCTCTCTCTCTCTCTCTCTCTCTATCTATCTATCTATCTATCTATCTATCTATCTATCTATCTGTCTATCTCTCCTTAATGCAGCACAAACTGTACCTTAGTCACTAGTGTTTTGCTGCGCCGCCCTTGCCTCACTTCACCTAACTGCCCCTTAATTACGCCATTAGCGCCGACAGGGTGTTTCAGTCAATCAGGTGAAGAGGAGGAGAAAGAGGAGGAGGAGGAAGAGGAAGAGAGGAGGATAATAAAGACTATAGAATTCACACACACACACACACACACACACACACACACACACACACACACACACTGTATCCAGCCAGCGAGTGGGAGAATAGAATAACACTTTCATTCTTTCATTGAACACGAGCGAGTGAAGCAATTTATTTCCTCCTCTCCTTCGCGCCTTTTAAACTGTAAAATTCCGGAGACTACCATTCTCTTCGTGTGTGTGTGTGTGTGTGTGTGTGTGTGTGTGTGTGTGTGTGTGTGTGTGTGAGAGAGAGAGAGAGAGAGAGAGAGAGATCAGGTCACGTACGAAATTAAAAGTTAAATTGCTTTGTGAGTGCGTTGTGTCCTTTCCTCAGAGCGTTAACATCAGTAACACACCACCTCCGGAATCCAGCGACGGTGTTCTCCTCCTCTGCTCTGTTCGAGAAATGTTATGTATGTTTGTGGGCTTCCAGAAATGTAATGTATGTATGTGGGTATATGTTATTGTTGTTGTTGTTGTTGTTGTTGTTGTTGTTGTTGTTGTTGTTTTGTTGTTGTATGGAAGTTTAGTGTCTTTTGTTATGGAAAGACAAACTGGCTAACTCTTATTCTTGTTCTTTATTTTTGTTGTTTGTTTATTTATATTTTATGTCTTCTCCTTATCGTCTTCGTCGTCGTCCTCCTCCTCCTCCTCCTCCTCCTTTTTAATTTTTTTTTTCTTGCTCTTGTTCTTGTTCTCCAAATTCTACAACTATTTTTTTCGTTTCCTCCTCGTCCTCGTCCTTCTCCTCCTCCTTCTTTTTAATTTGTTTTTCTTGCTTTTGTTTTTGTCCTCCAAATATTACTTTCTTCTTTTCTTCCTCCTCGTCCTTCTTATCTTTGTCCTCGTTCTTATTCTTCTTTTCTAATCCTTGTTCTTGTTCTTTATATCGTTTATTCTCTTTCTTCTACTCCTCCTCCTTCTCCACTTCCTTCCCAAATATCTCTCCTTCTCTTATTAATCTTTACAAATTTTGTCTTTGTCAGAGCAGCGAGGGCAAAGCGAGGAAGCAATCGCCGTTTTAATGTAGCAACAACAGAGATACAATTTAAAAGTATGTGCATGTTCCATTATTCAGCGGGGCACTCAACCGAGGCGTGGCGAGGCTGGCAGGGGTGAGGGACGTAGCGGGGGTGAGAAGCGGTGAGGGGGGGAAGGATAGGCAAGAAGCGTGCATAGATTAAAGATAATAGTAAACCTTCTGCTACATTTGTCTTCTCTATCATTACAAGGAAGATGAGGGGAAATATAATGGTTTGTTTATTATTTTCTTTGTTTCTCTTTTTATCGTTCTCTTTTTTTTATTTCTCATTCTTTATTTTTCTTGTCTTGTTCCTCCTATAGTTGTTCTTTCTGTTCTTGTTCTTGCTCTTCATTTTGTTCTGCCTCCTTCTTTTCTCCTTTTCTTTTCTTCTTCTTGTTTTTGCTCTTTTTAGTTCTTCTCCTTACCCTTTATCCTTTCTTCCTCCTTTTCTTCCACTTATTCTTTCTCTTCCTTCTTCTCTTCCTCTTCTTTCTTTTCCTTCTCTTCCTCCTCCTCCTCCCCCTCCTCCCCTCCCCTCCTCCTCTTCCTCCTTCTCCTTTTCCTTCTCCTTTTATCCTCCTTATCCGTGGACATAAAACACTACACCACATTAAGAGACTCTAATGCTGCAGTAAACATTATTTTAGTGTGTGTGTGTGTGTGTGTGTGTGTGTGTGTGTGTGTGTGTGTGTGTGTGTGTGTGTGTGTGTGTGTGTGTGTGTGTGTGTGTGTCTGTAATTCACCTCGGTCGTCTGCTGGTCACCCAGCCAGTCTTCCCCATTAGGGAGCGAGCTCAGAGCTCACAGACCGATCTTCGGGTAGAACTGAGACCACAACACACTCCACACACCGGGAAAGCGAGGCCACAACCCCTCGAGTTACATCCCGTACCTATTTACTGCTAGGTGAACAGGGGCCACACATTAAGAGGCTTGCCCATTTGCCTAGCCGCTTCCCGTGACTCGAACCCGGCCCTCTCGATTGTGAGTCGAGCGTGTGTGTGTGTGTGTGTGTGTGTGTGTGTGTGTGTGTGTGTGTGTGTGTGTGTGTGTGTGTGTGTGTGTGTGTGTGACCACGCAGTGTGAGATAACAGGCATTTCTGCATTACAGGTGATAACCGACAGATAGACAGACAGACGGAGAGACAAACAGAATGGAATGTAGACAGAACGATGGGCACTGGAAATGACAGTCCTTTGAAGCAAATCAGCACACACACACACACACACACACACTCTCTCTCTCTCTCTCTCTCTCTCTCTCTCTCTCTCTCTCTCTCTCTCTCTCTCTCTCTCTCTCTCTCTCTCTCTCTCTCTCTCTCTCTCTCTCTCTCTCTCTCTCTCTCTCTCTCTCTCTCCCCCCCCTGCCACACCTGAGGGTAAAGGCAGCTCACCGT
>NC_059267.1:7459280-7461780 GCF_017591435.1 Portunus trituberculatus
CTTGCAAAATATGAAGTGTGGGAATGAACACACACAAACAGTAAAGATAAAATTGTTGTAGGAAGGAATGTGGCGTGAAAAGTGCAGGAGGAAGATTGAATTGATATCACAGAAGGAAAGTAAAACAAGAGTCAGTAAGCAAAGGTAAAATTGTTCAAAGAAAGGAGTGAGGGAATGAGGACAGAAGCAAAAGCAAAATTAAACGATGTAAAGCATGCCATTACACGAGAATATCCTGCCATTACCACCAACACCACCACCACCACCGCTTCCAATGCCAATGTCGTCATCATCATTAATCACCACCACCACCACAATCAACAACACCACTACTGTACCGCCATCACCACAACACTCACTGCCAACACCTCACACTTCCTGTTCCTTTGATATCCTCCATTGCCATCACCATCACCACCACTGCACCACCCATCACCACTACCACAACATCCATTAGTGTTACCAGCATCACCACCACTGCACCATCCACCATCATCACCAACAGCGCCCACCATCACCATTACCACATCACCCATTACTATTACCACCATCACCACCACCACATCATCCATTACTGTTAATATCATCACCATCACTACATCACCCATTACTATTACCACCATCACCACCACCACAGCTATAAACATTCATAAAAGATTGCTTACACATGAATATTTCTTATTCAAAACACTTCCCTCTCCTCTTCCCTTACCTCCTCCTCCTCCTCCTCCTCCTTGTCCAATCTTCATGAAAGGAGACAACTCACAACCATAAAATGATCATCCAATCAATGTGACGCTAATGGAAGCCGTCATTCGAGACAATACGGTGAAATCCTTGTACTCTTAAGCTGACAAGTTAATAATCCACAGCATGGTTTAATTATGCGATCCGAAGCTCCGCCAACACTCCAACATTCCTCCGAGATCCTTAACCCTTTCAGTACCATAACGCATTTCCAGATTCATTTTACCTACTATTTGGTGATTCTGTACAGCTTCAGAAACTTATGTGGGGATTACAATAGTGGAGACTCTGGCCATTAATCTTCTCACCTCCACACACCTTTGCTAATGTCAATAAAATCGTCTAATCACACCCAAAACTCAAGGTAAAAATGTGTCCCAGTACTAAAGGAGTTAGAATTAATAACACCTTCATTTCATTTGTCACACGTCCATTTAAAAATAAATCGGAGTAATGTTTTCTTATTTATTTATTTACTTATCTATTTCTATTCGCTCGTTCGCAAATTATAACTATTACCGCCTACAGTTTGAGTTACTATATTACAAGATATTAAGCAGCTGGAAAGAATATTACAAAGAATGATAAAAATGTGTTTGAGTTACTATATTACAAGATATTAAGCAGCTGGAAAGAGTATTACAAAGATTAATACAAATGTGATGAATTACGAGCGAGATCAGTTCAGTCTTTCAAAACCAATGGGGGAAGATGATCTAATAAAAATTATGAAAATATTGAAAAGATTCGATATCACTAATGCGTGTTAACTCTATGTCATCGTTAAAAGGAAGAAAAGACAGCAGCTTCAAAGATAATTAGTAGGAGATTCACGTCAGCTGAACTAAACACCGCTGCTTCAGTCGTGGTGTTCATATCTCGAACTCTTATCTTCGACACAAACACGGACCAAGCTGTCTACTTTGCATTCCTTTGTGTTCCTCGTCCGCCGTACTTTCTCATGAAATATATTAACTTAGTCGTTTATTCATTTATCTATTTTTACATGCCCTCCCCCACCCTGGCCAACCGGACACACACCTGTGCTGGCCGCCTCACGTGCACAAGAACCGGCCGATCAAGCTCATGACGTCTGCGCGGAACACTTGGTCACGTGGTCGGCTTACGCAAGGAGGTTGTGAATGGAACATCAATTACATCTAGTGTGAATGAAGTGACGTTAGCAGATTCCTGATGAACACTCTCGCACCTCCATCACTGCCTCTTTTTAGCTACGTCATATTATCCTTAGTCATTTATTACTTTTTTTTATTTTTATTTTTTGCACTTAAATCATTCTGTAAACTAGTAAAGCAGGATTACACACACATTTTCTCTTTTTCTTTTTCGTGTGTGTGTGTGTGTGTGTGTGTGTGTGTGTGTGTGTGTGTGTGTGTGTGTGTGTGTGTGTGTTTAAAGAGAATCATACTGCCATTCCTTCTTCTTGTGACCATACAAACGCTTTTTACAGCACTATGTATGGTAACAAATGGAGATAATGCCAGTAAGAGGATCAACTCTTCAATCGACGAGGGAAAAAAAACAATATCAACAGTAATAACATAAAGAAAAGAGACAGCACTTGATAAAAGCAGAACATGATAAAAGTTTCTCCTGGCTCGTGATTCCCTTTTTATTTATGTAAGAGGGGAGGACTGGCCAAGGGCAACAAAAAGATAGAGAAAAAAGGCCTACTAAGAAAAAAGGTCCACTTAGAAAAAAAGGGCCTCTCATCTCTCGCTAACCCTTCAGT